>NC_091441.1:20701587-20960416 GCF_964237555.1 Oryctolagus cuniculus | reverse complement strand
GATACCGAAAGTTGAGGAAGTGTAGGACTGACGATGGACCTTTAGAGTTAGCATCATGGAAGTCGCTGGGAACCAGGGTCAGCTTGGTTTCTGTGGAGTGCTATAGCAAAAGCCTCACAGGAGTGGGTTCAGGTGAGAACTGGAGACATCAAGAACAGACAATTCTCTAAAGAGTTCAGTTTTGAAAGGGGTAGGAAACCAGGCTGGTAGCTGGGGGCATACACACAGTCAAGAGAAGGTTTTGGTTGTTATTGTTGTGTTAAGATTTATTTATTCATTTGAAAGTCAGAGTTACAGAGAGGGAGAGAGAGAGCATGAAAGAGATCTTCCATCTGCTGGGTCACTCCCCAAGATGGCCACAATGGTTGGGGCTGGGCCAGGCCAAACCAAGAACTTTTTCAGGGTCTCTCACATCAGTGGTAGGGGCCCAAATACTTGTGCCATCTTCCACTGCTTTTCCCAGGCCACTAGCAAAGAGCTGGATTGGAAGTGGAGCAGCCAGGATACTAACAGGCACCCACATTGGGGTGCCAACGTCGCAGGCAGCATCCCCAAGGTGTTGGTTTTAAAAAAATGAGAAAAATTAAAAACCACTAGTTGGCAGTTGGGAAAGCAACAATGTGATGATGAAGGAGAGGACTCTTGAAGTCATGAACTTGAGGAGGTAGGGGTATATAGGGTCTACTGCACAAGAACAAGTGTTGGCTTCTATCCAGGGCAGCAGGAGGGAAGGTAGATGGTACCTGTCAACAGAATCTGCAGGTGGCAGAGATGTGCAGCAGAGGATGCTCTCATCATCAGGTGAGAACAAGAATGATGAAGGAGCTACAGCAGTTTCATGCAGGTGAGTGAGCAGAGGAATGGCAGACCTGGAGAATACAGGTGTGTTGTCAGGGTAATACCTCTGCCTCACTCATCAAATGATTAGAACAAATCCACACAGGTAAAATGTTTAAAATAGTGCCCAAAATAACCAACCTACAATATATATTCGCTCAAATTTTTATTATTGTTCTTAAATTTTATTAATCCTCGAGAATTGCCACTATTTGTAATGCCTCATGATTGACTGAAGCCCTAAGTTGCCTCCAGTTTATGGGTCATGGGATGAACCCCTGGAAAACCTCTCAAAGCCAACAAAGCCTTCACTTCCCAGACATCTCCTTGCCCAGAGAAGAGCCCTCTCTGGAAGGGAGCCTTTGCTGGCAGCAGGCATGGCAGCAGAACACTGTGTCCTGCTGAAAGGCAAGACCATTCAGATCAGAGAGCTCTTTGCTGGTAACTAATTATAGGCCCTGTCTCAGAATTTCATCAGGACCTGGTGTGGCCCTGGGGTTCCTGGTTCCAGGGGTGCTGCACAAATACAAATAAAAAATAACAAGCAGGGGGTGCCGCCCCAGGGAATTCTGTGCAGGGGTCCTTTATGGGGAACTGAAGTTTGAAAGGAGGTTAGCTTAAGAAGGTGCAGCTGAACCAGTCACATGATCAAAGGCACAGGACAACTGGCGAGACGGCAATAATGGTACAAAGTCTTGAACCAGGAGTACAAATGCTGGGGATGTAATCCTCTGCCACAATGCATTAAGTCACTTTGAACTACACAGACTCCTTTTGTGTAAATAAGAATGATGAGGAGCCAGCCCTGTGGTGCAGCACGTTAAGCCAACACCTGCGACACTGGCACCTCACGTGGGCATCAGTCCTAGCAGCTCCACTTCTGATTCCAACTCACTGCTAATGCACCTGGAATAGAAGCAGAAAATGGCCTGAGTGCTTGTGCCCTTGCATCCACATGGGAAACTTGGATAGAGTTCCAGGCACCTGGAGTCAGCCTGGCCCAGCCCTGAACATTGTGGCCATTGGGGAGTAAATCAGCAGATGAAAGATATTCTCTCTCTCCCTCTTTCTCTAACTGACTTTCAAATAAATATTTTAAAAAATGATGATGACGATGACGACAAGCAGCTTTATTCTGCAATTGCATAGTCTGTGTTCCAGAGGGAGTGTGGGAGAGGTGGATTTCTGTGATGACTGTCTTCCGCATGTGTTCCAACAGCGCTGCTTTCCCATCCACTGCGCTGTGCATCCCACGAGGTGGGACTACATTTGGAATGTGTTGATGAGTTTCCTTTCCTTCTGGCTTTTTTTTTTTTATCTTTTATTTAGTGAATATAAATTTCCAAAGTACGACTCATGGATTACAATGGCTTCCCCCCCCATACCGTCCCTCCCACCCACAACCCTCCCCTTTCCCACTCCCTCTCCCCTTCCATTCACATCAAGATTCATTTTCGATTATCTTAATATACAGAAGATCAGCTTAGTATACCTTAAGTAAGGATTTCAACAGTTTGCTCCCACACAGAAACATAAAGTGAAAAATAATAGATGATTTTTTTAAATGATGATGAAATCAGATCAGACCTATTGTCATGTTTAATCCCAGTGAGAGTCAAGTTGGGAATTGATAATTTCTTTTTTTTTTTTTTTACAGAAGATCAGTTTAGTGTACATTAAGTAAAGATTTCAATCGTTTGCACCCCCATAGAAACACAAAGTGAAATATATTGTTTGAGTACTCGTTATAGCATTAAGCCTCAGTGTACAGCACATTAAGGACAGAGATCCTACATGAGGAGTAAGTGCACAGTGACTCCTGTTGTTGACTTTACAAATTGACACTCCTGTTTATGGCATCAGTAATCTCCCTATGCACCAGTCATGAGTTTCCAAGGCTATGGAAGCCCCTTGAGTTCTCCGACTCTTATCTTGTTTAGACACGGTCATAGTCAAAGTGGAGGTTCTCTCCTCCCTTCAGAGAAAGGCACCTCCCTCTTTGAAGACCTGTTTTTTCCACTGGGATCTCACTCACAGAGATCTTTTTGCCAGAGTGTCTTGGCTTTCCATGCCTGAAATACTCTCATGGGCTTTTCAGCCAGATCCGAGTGCCTTTAGGGCTGATTCTGAGGCCAGAGTGCTATTTAGGACATCCGCCATTCTATGAGGCTGGGTCCAGCTGATACAAGACCCCAGCTGGAAATCGGAGGCCTGGTGTTATACACAAATCAGCTGCATTCTCAACTGAAGTCCACAGTTCCCACAGGGCATCGTCTTCATCACCAACCCTCTCTACGTGCTGGTGGCCCTTTCCTCTCCTGCCCCTCAGGAGGGAGTGGACAGCTCCCCATTGCCGTTAGCACCACAATGCTTCACTGTCCCTTCCTGGCTTCCGTGAGTCCTGTCCACATCTTTATTAATGTTTTCAGAAAACTCTCAGTCTCGGTGTGTCAGCTGGGTTCCCCCAAGACCTTGACTGAGTTCCCTGTTCCAGGAAGTGCCAGACTCTTTTATCATCTCTGGGTTGAGTGCAGGAATCAATGACAAACACTGAATAAGTATTTATTGAGTAGTTAATGTGTACCCAGTCCCATAGCGACTACAAAGGGTAAAAAGCATCCCTTCACCACAAAAGACTTAAATCTCACTTGAAAATCAAGGTGGAGGTGCATCACAGAGCAATGAAGGAAGTACACAGGGTGCCAGTCAGAGGTACAGGCAGGAAGCTTCATACGAGTTCAGAGAAAGGGGACAGGAAACAGGTGCTTGGTGCACAGCAAGCATGGGAAGAGCCTGAGGTTTAGCAGCACAGACACCAATTCAGACCCCACTTGCCCTTCATTGGCAGAGGGATTATGCTATTTACAGGGCCTCTCTGGGCATCCTCATTGCATAGGTGGGAGGGAAATGCCTTGAACAGGCTCAGTAAAGCCAGGATGCTTCCTTCCCACTCAATGGGAAATCTGCTTTTCAGTTGCTGAGCCATTGCATCGCTTCCTCAGCCAGGTCCCCTTCACATCACTTTGCTCTCTGGGCCAGGATAGGTTATAGGGAAACCAGAGGCCACTGAGTCATAAGCTTTCCTATTGTAACCCATGTTTTATCAGATTTTCCAGCTGATGCATCTGTACCCCCAACATGACTATAAGCCTTGTGAGGGCAGGGACCCCATTCATCTTGTCCACCAGGCTTTTCCTATATGACCTCTCTGGTGGGCTTCTAACTACTGTCTCTGGTTCCACCCTTGCCTGCCTCCCACAAGCCATCTTTTCCCCAGCCCCACCACAAACAGTCCTTCAGTTATCTGGAATGGCTCCCAAAGCTGTTAATCTAATCTTGCTGCCTACTTCTTAAGACTATCCAGAATACATACAAATCTGTGTGCTACCAGCGTGCATGCTCTCTGGTGCCAGCTGCCCTCCCTCACTGCACTTCAACCACACGAGCTTGTCAGTGCCTCTGGGCCACTGCATGTGCTCCCCCTGCTAGGATTCCCTGCTGGCTCCCTGCCCTCCCACTCTCAAGTGTCTCTGTCACATGAGCTCCTGACTCCCCTTCTGTCACATCACCTTGCACATTTTCTTACAGAATATTGAGCTCCAAGTGAGGCAGGCTTGTTTACTTATCGTCTGTCACTCACCCAATATCAGTACCAGGAGATGGGACCTTGTCTGTCTTTCACTGCTAGATGCCCAGGGCAGAGAACACTGCTCAGGCACACAGTATGTTCTGGTTAAATGTTTATTGGATGAAGGGAGAGGATTCAGGTGAACACGAAGATGCTTTGGAGGAATGCACTGGCAGATAGAGAGAAGCTCTAAGTTAAGGTAAGGAGAAAAAAGACAAAGCTCCTGCCTTATATTGCTTAAATTTCAGGAGCTGGCAGGCCAGAAGGAAAGAGCTGAGTCCACACGAAGGAGACAGATTTGGAGGCCACTGGAATCCAAGTTAGAGAGGAGCTGGAGGGCTGCTCTCTGGAGTCTGGACATCCACAGGGAAATGGAAGGCAGAATGGATAGGTTCTATGAACAGGTTGCTTTGAGCAAAGAACAGGCACAATTATACAACCAAAAAAAAAAAAAAAAAGCCCACGCAAAGCTGGACAATGGCTTCTCAGGCCTCCCATCTGTGGCATGCAGTCCACAGCACCCAAGCTGCACCCGTACCTGATGGGCCTCGCAGCACGTGTACAATGGAAGTGCAAGGGAAGACAGCTGTGCACAGGTGCACACACTCTCCAGGTGACCTGGGCCTGTGATGGGCATCCAGCCAGTTCACTAGAAACCATGGCCCTTAAGAATGGGAAAAGGAGATGGTCATAGGTAGGGGAGCTGGATAAGGTGGATGGGATGCCAGTCGCCAAGGATGTGCAGAGACAGTGGCCCAGGACTGGGGGCATAATGCTGGCCTCTAAGGGGTCATGACAGGCCTTACGCCTGGAGGCCTGGGGGAGCTACGTTCTTCTGCGGTGATTAAAGGGGAGTGAGAACTGCCCAGAACTGTCTTACTCCCTCAGCGCCCTCTACTGCCCTCTCCCTTTTTCTCACTCTGCTGCCCTGAGTCTCCACCTCCAGGTCTCCCCACCCCTTCTTTATTTTCTTTCCCTGTCTTCTTTCCTCCTCTCAACATCTGCCCTCAACCATCCCCATCCTTGCCCATCCTTGACAGGTGGGATGTGCAGAACATGGGCCTCAGATTCAGCCAGACACAGGTTTCCATCCAGGCTCTGCGTTCTGCAGCTGAACAGGGGTGAGTTACTCAACTCACAGTGTTCAGTTTGCTGCTCAGTGAAAGGAGAAACAAACACATCATAGTGGTCTTCAGAGAGGCGCTGAGGCCATGGTGTGCCCGATGCAAATGCAGCTCTTAATTTGTTAATTTCTATTCTGTGCCACTATCTATATTAGTTTCCTTAAGTTACAGTAACAAATTATCACAAACTGAATGACTTAACACAACGGAAAGGCATTCTCTTATAGTTCTGGAGGCTAAATCAAGGTGTGGAGATCGCTGGTTCTTGCCACAGGCTCTGAACCCATGCTAGGTTCCCAGATCTGGGCGGCTGCCATCATCCTTGGCATGCTTGGCTCCCACTGTGTCAACCCAGTCTCTGCCTCCGTCATCACACAGCCTTTTTCTCTCGGTCTCTGTGTCCACATTTTCTTCGTCTTATAAAGAAGATAGCTAGGAGCCCACTGAAATCTAGTGTGACCTTATCTTAACTTGATTCCATCTGCAAAGACCTTATTTCCAAATAAGCTCATTCACATATGGATTTGGGGGGGGCACAATTTAACCAACATCATTGTCCTAATGGTTTCCTGATGTCCACTGAACAGTCAACAATGACTGGGAAGTACGAATGTACTGAGCAGATGGAGTCACTATAGAGGAAGTCAAAGCAATGGCTGTGTTGGGAGGGAGACCTGACCCTTGAACATTTTGGAAACACACAAGTGTAGGCAAGACCTGAGCTGCAAGGGGAAGATGGAAGTGGCATGAACCCTGCCTCTGCCACTTGCTCCATAAGCCTTAAACTTTTTAAGAAGTCCCGGCGCAGTGGCTCAATAGGCTAATCCTCCACCTGTGGTGCCGGCACACCGGGTTCTAGTCCTGGTCGGGGCGCTGGATTCTGTCCCGGTTGCCCCTCTTCCAGGCCAGCTCTCTGCTGTGGCCTGGGAGTGCAGTGGAGGATGGCCCAAGTGCTTAGGCCCTGCACCCACATGGGAGACCAGGAGAAGCACCTGGCTCCTGGCTTCGGATCAGCGCAGTGCGCCGGCCGCAGTGGCCATTGGAGGGTGAACCAAAAGCAAAGGAAGACCTTTCTCTCTGTCTCTCTCTCTCTCTCACTGTCCACTCTGCCTGTCAAAAAAAAAAAGTCACAAACCCCTCCTGGAAAAATGTTCTTTCACATGCACAAAACAGCGCTTCTTGAACAGCAGTATAGGAGACGCTGACCTCCATGGATTGACACCAGGTGCATTACATGGCCTCTCTGAGCCTCAGTTTCATTGTGACAGGCATGGACATGGTAATTATGTGTGGGTGTTAAATCTGTGTGGATTCTGTGTCACGCCATCTGCAGCAGGCCTGGCACAACACTGACCTTTGGAAGCCTCAGGGAAGCTACAGCTCCTGTGGTTCCTGTCATACCTCACTCCCCACCCTGCCACTCCAGGGGTGCACCTTCTCTCCCTTCCCTCTTCTCAATGGACTGGAGGTCTTCAGCCTATTGAAGCTGGAGGCACAGATGGGCGTGGCCGTGGGGGATGACCTCCTGGCCTCTTCTGTCACCATGGGAGATGTCTCCAAGAGGTCCAGGGATGTGGGACCAGGGACCAGATCCTTTTAATAAATGAGCATCAGAGCTCAAACAATGCGACATGGGCAAAAAGCCAGGATGCCTTTAGCCAAGTTAAGTCCATGCTCAACTGGTTTAAACAATGGGACAATTCATCTTTTGTTTTTTCACATAGTTAGAGAGCCTGGCAAAGGGAAGATGCGGGGTCAGTTAATTCCACGGCTCCCAACACCCTCGGAAGCCCAGCTCCTCCTGCCTTTCCAGCATTTCACCCTCAGCTGTCTCCCCTTGTGCTCGCAAAATGGCTGCCACCACTGCAGACCTCACAACAAACGCAACAAAGCTGGGGGGAAGAGGGGCTACGCTTCCTTGGTCTTGCTTGAAAACCAAGGAACTGTTTCTCAGACACCTCCCTTCGTGTCCCACTGGCCAGAAGTGGCTCATGCCCCACCCCAAGATGGCATACAGCACACATATGGAATCACCATGATTTGATAGGACTCATCAAGAACTGCTCCTAATGAGGAAAGGGTGATTTTTTTCAAAGATTTATTTTATTTATTTGAAAGGCAGAATTACAGAGAGAGGAAAGGAGAGACAGAAAGAGAGGTCTTCCATCCTCCTCTGGTTCACTCCCCAAATGGCCACAAAGGCCGAAGTTGGGCCAGGCCAAAGCCAGGAGCTTCTTCCATGAGATCAAGTATTTGGGTCTTCTGCTTCTTTCCCAGGTGCATTAGCAGGCAACTGGATTGGAAGTGGAGCAGCTGGGATCAAACCAGTGCTCATATGATATGCTGGCATTGCAGAGGCAGCTTTACCCACCACGCCACAACACCATCCCCCCCTTTATTATTTTTTAAGATTTATTTTATTTATTGGAAAAGGTAAAGTTACAGAGAGAGAAGGAGAAATAGAGAGAGGGAGGAAAGAGTGTTGAGTGTACCTACAGCACTTATCGCAGATACCAGTGAGGAATCTCTGCTCTGAGGTATCAGATAGCAGGTGCAAAGTTTGTGGGATAGCCAAGATTCAATGTCAACATCCAGCTGTAAGATTCAGTATGCAAAACATTGCTTTTCCCTAAATCATAAAATAATTGATAAAAATATAATTGATGAAAGCAGGAAAGAGATGTGCTGGATTCTAACTCTGTTGGAGAGACATAAATTAGGGAACGCTTGCTTAGAAGAGATGCCAATAATAAAGCAAAGATACCTAGAGTGCTTAGAACACACCCAGTGCAGTGCCAAGTACACTACACACATTATCATAAAATCCCTTCAATTGCCACCCAACACAGTTATCACTAGATGTATTGTAAGGTGGGTAAACTGAGGCACAGAGGTGTTATGTAGCTTTTCCTAGGTCATCAAGTTAGCTCCCGTATCCCTGGATTAAAGTCCAAGCAGGCTACTCCAGACTCCATTCTGTGACTTCATCCTTGGACCATACTTCCCCCTTGATCTCATTTTTTAAAAATAAACTTTTCAAAAAGACAAGTACGCATTTCCAAGGGAAGTCCAGACAGAAAAGAAATTAAATATGAAGGGTTGAGATAAAGAGATAAGAAGAATCAAATATACCTTCTAGAAAATTATTAACTGGCTCAGGTTGGAGGTGGCTAAGACCTTGGTGACTTCAGAAAAGGGAAGAGGCAAACATGCAAACACACACATATATAAAGTATGTAGTTTTCAAAGGAAGATATAGTACTGCTATCATTGATACAATTGATTATTGATGACTGTTGCCAGAACAGAGCCTCATATCAGCAACCCTACGAAAAATCGAGCTTCTATAAAGGATTCATCACAGGACCTGGAATTGAATCCAGAAAACTGGTCAATGTCCAAGCAAGTTGCTCATGAGGTTGCTGCAGTAGTGCCTCTACACCTGCCAGTCAATACTCTCCCTGCTCGTCCTTCATGCACCAGAGAGAAGTGGGAGCCATTCTCCCCAGGCACCCTATAAGCAATTGACCAGTGGGTGGGGGAACCCCTCCTGGCCCAGCCAGTGCCCAGAGCATAGCCCAGCCAGGGGCAGGGCACAGTCAGCTAAGTGCAGAGGGAATGATACAAGACAGAACAACAGAGAAGGGAGAGTGAGGAAGAGATCATGCAAAGGCCTGGAAGGATGTGGTTGCTGGAAGCAGTGAAGTGGATGGGATACATTTGTAAGAGTCATTTCATCAGAGGAAGGAAAGTGATGTGATGTGTTCAGTTTTTAATAGGTTGGGTTTGAGAAGAGGGTGGTACACCTGAGATGGCATTAGATGGGTTGGACTGGAATACAGTGAGGACTGTACACACAGGGTGAGATTAGCCATGTAGATGCCATCATTCATCCAGTTACTGCATGTGGGCCCAGCACTGTCCTAGACTCTAGAGCTGCAGCGTGATGAGAATAAAGGCTCTGCCCAGCACAGTTTACCTTCTAAGTCAAACCCCTTGAAGACAAATGATCCTTTGCACAGCTCCCCATGTTCTTCCCTGCATCCAGTGAGACCACACAGAGAAAAGAGCAAGACTGCATTGGAAAGACAAAACAAAGATGGAGAACAAGACAGTAAGACAGGGGAGTTGCCTTCAAACAAGAACACAGACCTGAGAAGCCTTCATTTTATAGAAACCAAAGGAGGAACGAGTTTAAAGAGGAAATTAGTGTCAAACGGCCCCAGGCTCATTGCAAAGGAAAAGTCATTGAATTTGACAGGAGAGTTGCCATTGGTGAGCTTCTGGCAATGGTTTTTGATCCTCACTGTGCATCAGAGTCACCCGAGGAACTTTAAAACACACAGATTCCTGACTCGACTGGGCTGGAGTGGGACCTGGGCAGTGGTGTGAATTCTCAGTGGCTCCGGTAACTGTAATGTGCAGAGTTGAAAATATGGCTCTAAAGAAAGGGACCCCAGTAATACTCCTCAGTCCATGTAGCTTTCCCACAGTGTATACATATTTCAAAACATCATATTGTACACGATAAATACATGCAATTTTAACTTGACAATTTAAAGAACTAATTAAATTAAAGGAAATTTGGCAATTAAAAAAAAAGAACAGGGATTCCAGTGGGGTGGTAGCAGGAGAAGCTAGATTGCAGGGAATAAAAGGAGAGGTCTGCTTTAATAGACAGACTAGCAGTGGTAACATCAGACATGGATGTTTAGCCTCAGTCCCCTCCTGCCTTACTGTGGGATTTAACCTCTTTGTGTCTTATCTGTGAAATCAGGATAGAAATACTTGCTGTGCCCAACTCACAGCTTCCTTGGGAGGTCAAGATGGGATAATAGATGTGAGAGTTCTTTGAACAAAGATTGAAGTGCTATAAAAATGTAAGATTTATATGGTTGTCAGGTTTTTTTCTTCCCAAAGATGGCCCTAAAGATAGTGATTATCAACTGTAAAGACCTACGTGGAACCAGCATCCCTTTCCACAGAGCTCACAAAGACGGCATCCTTTGATAAGTGCTCACAGCTACTATCTAAAGGTCTAAAGCTGTTTGCAACTCTCACTTGCTCACAGCCAGCCTTGCACTGGATCTATAATAGATGCAGCTTCCACAGTCTTGTAGGTCCAGCCTAAAATTGCTAAATAACATAGCAATCCAGCAAAACCCAGAAGAGCTGAATGCTGCCATAAAGGTTAAAAAGTGTTTAATGTAAGAAGGTCCCCATTAGGCTGTCAATCGTAGGGTTATAGAGAAAGGGGAGGGCAGAGGACAGATTGAGAGCCATCTGTGAGAGCAGGCAACGTTGCAGGGTGAGAAAATCACGGTCCCCAGGCACAGGAGGGAAGGACTCTGCAAGCCGGGAGCCAAAACCAGCAGCAGAATTCGGCAGCCACCATGAGGCTGACTTGGGGCCCTGGATTTGTCCATCTGTACAGCCTAAGGGGACTTCAGAAAGCTCCTGGGAAAGGGAATTAAAAGACAAATTTAATTTGGGGCCAAAAAAAATTCAAAATCATAGATATGAGGGATCTTCAAAAAGTTCTCGGAGAAACTGCATTGCTTTCAAAAATGTTTTGCACTAAAAGAAGCTTATCTTTTAATTCCTTTTTCCAGGAACTTTTTGCTCCCATATACAAGCAGTCTTCAAATAGCCCAAGGAAAATGCACATTTTCTTTTTTAAAAAATTGATTAACAGTAATTGTACATATTTTGGGACTACAGTGTGATATTTCAATACAGGTATACAATGAATACAATTAGGGTAATCAACATTTCCCCTTCTTTCACATTACTTTATGATTTGAGGCTTGGAGCTCCTTTCGTCTATTTGTTTATAAAACATGTGACAGATTATTATGAACTGGCATACCCTCTCTATTCTGTGCAATATTAGGAACTTATTCCTTCAGTCTAACTCTGATTTGTTCTTTTAACTGCATTTTTCCACAAACCCTTTGAAGTATACTTGTACATCAATTCAGGTCTCCAAGAAATAAAGCAACACTTCTCTCAATATTCCACAAATTGTTCCTGGTCATGAAATTATACCTGTGTCCAGGTGAATGATGGCACCTACTAGTGTTAAAGTCCATTAGAGAGGCTTTCTTTAATCATAGATGTGAAGAGAAATACAACACACTTTCTACCAATTTTTTTATTTTTTAATGTTTAATTAGTTTTTAACAGAGTCAGTATGATTCTTAGATGCAGTTCTAAGAACATAATAATATTCCCTTCCTCCCTCCCACCCTCCTTCCTTCTCCATTTTTTTCTTTTTTTACTTTTTGAAATAACATATTTTAAATTTACATTACAGTAAAAAGGCTTCACATTTCATCAAATATTTCTACTCATTTTTGGTTTAATGTTTTCCTTAGGTAAAAATATAAGAAACACAATTCTTTGTCAAAGATATAGCACAATTACTTGTTGGGTTTCTTTTCTCTAACAAGTAGATTAAATTCAGAACAAAAAGAAAAAGACAAACTTCTAACAAGAACTTAAGCCAGGTGTCAGATAACAGGTGTACATGGCCAAACCATCCTGGGGAAGATCAGTTACCTTCCCCTCCCAGTAGCCTGCCTGGCTCCTTCTACTCCAGCCACTAATGACATCCTGATCAACTTGTAACTTCCCTGTTGCTGTCCACTCAGCTGCTCCTATCAACTTCAAAACTCCCTTTTCAAAACAGAGGTACAGACACCCAAAGACTTAAATCACAGCTGCAGGACTTAGGCCCTTTCATCGTAAAACTGGAAAACCGTGGAACAGAATAAGATTTGTAAAATTTGCCTGCCCACAATGGCTGGGTCTAGGCCAGGGCTGTAAGTGAGAACTCAATCTAGGTCTCCCCCATGGATGGCAGGAACCCAACTACCTGAGCCACCATCATGGCCTCTCTCCTATATTAGCAAGAAGCTGGAGTCAGGAGTCTGAGCCAGAACCCAAACCTAGGAACTCCACTGTGGGATGCAGGCATCTTAACCAGCAACTTAACTGCTAGGCCAAATGCCTATTGCCAGCACAGGATTCTGGAACAAAGGAATGAAGCCTATATCACAAGTAAAGTTTTTGTAAGGTTATATCAATGTTCTTATCCACTGGGAAGTCACTTTCCTGTGTTCAAACATCCTTGTAAAAAACTTCTCATGAGGAGAAGGGGTTTTAGCAGCCAACAGAGAGCTGTAACAGTGCCTCCAATCTTAATGAGAAGCAGCTCTGAAGAGGTGACTTCCACGCTCAGGGTACAGAGCCTAAGGGTTGACATGGTGGAAGCAAGCCTTGAGGGAGAAGGATAACTTCATGGTCACTGAGTCCTGTATTCAAATTCCATCTTTATGAAATCAATTAACTTGTCCATCAACAGAAGAACAGATCAAGAATATATGGCATATCCACACATTGGAATATCATTCAGCCATTTTAAAAAACAGATGAAATCCTGTCATTTGCAGAAAAATCATTGGAACTGGAAGATGTTATGTTAAATGAAATGAGCCCAGACACAGAAAAGCAAAAACAAAATATTGTCCCTCCTATGTGGAAGCTAAAAGAAGTCTATCTGAACCTAGAAAAGTTGATTGCCAAAGGCTAGGAAGGGGAGGAGGGGAATCGAGGAGGTTGGACAATAGCTACCAAAGCACGGATAGAAGGAATAAGTTCTAGTGTTCCACTGCACAGTGGCATGATACAGTGCACAATAACCTATTATGTATTTTATGAATACATAGAAGCAAGCAGCTCAAAGGCCCCAAACATAAAGGAATGATATGCAGAGGAAAATGTCACTTATCCTGATTTTATAAGTACATATTTTATATATTTATTGAAATATCACAGTGTATTCCATACATATGTGTATTAATTATTAACCAATTTTTTAAGATTTATTTTGTTTGAAAGGCAGAGTTACAGAGGGAGAAAGGGCGAGACAGAAAGCGATGTTCCATTCAATGGTTCACAACTCAAATGGCCACAATAGCCCAGCCTAGGCTGGGCCAGGTCGAAGCCAAGAGCCAGGAGCTTCTTCTGGGTCTCCCAGAAGGTGCCCAAGTACTTGGGACATCTTCCACTGTTTTTCCTAGTTTATTAGGAGGGATCTGGATTAGAAGTGGAGCAGCTGGGACTCAAACTGGCACCCATATGGGATGCCAGCATTGCAGGTAGCAGCTTTACTCACTAAGCCACAATGCTGGCCCCATATTAACCAAATTTTTAAAAAGTGTTTAAGGAGGCCGGCGCTGCGGCTCAATAAGCTAATCCTCCACCTGCAGCGCCGGCACCCCGGGTTCTAGTCCCAGTCGGGGCGCCGGATTCTGTCCCGGTTGCCCCTCTGCTGTGGCCCGGGAGTGCAGTGGAGGATGGCCCAAGTGCTTGGGTCCTGCACCCGCATGGGAGACCAGGAAAAGCACCTGGTTCCTGGCTTCGGATCAGCGCAGTGCACCGGCCACAGCACGCTGGCTGCAGCACGCCAGCTGCAGCGGCCATTGGAGGGTGAACCAACGGCAAAGGAAGACCTTTCTCTCTGTCTCTCTCTCTCTCTCTCACTGTCCACTCTGCCTATAAAAAAAAAAAAAGTGTGTTTAAGCGGGGGCCAGCATTATAGCATAGCAGGTTAAGTCTCTGCCTGCACTGCTGGCACCCCGAAAGGGCACCAGTTCAAGACCTGGCTACTCCACTTCCAATCCAGCTCGCTGCTAATGCATCTGGGAATGCAGCAGAAGATGGCCTAAGTCCTTGGGCCCCTGGAGCAATGTGGGAGACCCAGAAGAAGCTCCAGGCTCCTGGCTTTGGCCTGGCCCAGCCCTGGCTATTGTGGCCAGCTGGGGATTGAACTAACAGATGAAGATTTTCTCTGTGTGTGTGTGTGTGTGTGTGTGTGTCTTTCCTCCTCTCTCTGTAGCTCTGCCTTTCAAATAAATGAAAGATAAATCTTTAGAAAAATGTTTAAGGAGATGGAATGCTAACCTGATTTGATCATAACACAGCATATACACATCAAAATATTTACATTGTGCCCAATAAATATATACAATAATTATTTTTATTCCATCTTTTTGGGGTGGGTGATGTGGCACAGCAGGATAACCTGCTGCTTAGGAAATCCACATCCCATATTGAAGTGTTCAAGTTCCAGCTATTCCACTTCTAAGCCAGTTTCCTGTTAATGTGCCTAGGAGGCAATTGGTGATGGCTGGAGTACCTGAGTCCCTGTCACCCATACAGGAAACTCAGGTGGAATTAATGGCTCCTGGTTTTAGTCTGGCCCATCCCTGGCTATTGCAGGCATCTGGGGAGTGAAATAGCAAATGAAACCTATGTCTGTCTGTCTCTCTTTCTCTCACACACACACTATCGTAAACACATATAAAGCTTTTTTAAAAATAAAATAAATCCCATCTTTAAAAAGCTGCTGTGATCTTGGCCAAGTCATTTAAACTCCCTGAGTATCTTTTCCCCATATCCATGGAAAGGAGTAATAATCCTATCATATCACATTATGGTGATCATGACTTGAAACAGAACCTGAATAAAAAACATGGTGCAGGGCCGGTGCCACCACTCATTAGGCTAATCCTCCACCTGCGGCGCCGGCACCCCGGGTTCTAGTCCTGGTCGGAGCGCCGGATTCTGTCCCGGTTTCCCCTCTTCCAGGCCAGCTCTCTGCTGTCGCCTGGGAAGGCAGTGGAGGATGGCCCAAGTCCTTGGCCACTGCACCCGCATGGGAGACCAGGAGAAGCACCTGGCTCCTGGCTTCGAATCAGCGCAGTGCGCCGGCCACAGCGCGCCGGCCGCAGTGGCCATTGGAGGGTGAACCAACAGTAAAGGAAGACCTTTCTCTCTGTCAGTCTCTCTCACTGTCCACTCTGCCTGTCAAAAAAAAAAAAAAAACACACATGGTGCACTCAATCTTTTTTTGCTCCCAGCAAAACTGAATTTTGTAATCTCCTGTGAATAGCAGACAAGAGATTTCAGCCAGAGGGAGGCGCTCATTATTTGGGGCAGTGGGTCCTGAGCCCAGGGAGAGAGACGCTTACCAGCCCATCCCTCAACAATTTCCATTGTTTCCTCTGTGAAAGACGAACTCATCAATAAATCAGCAAGCGGCAGCGCAGTTGTCAAAATTACATGGAAATTTTACCATTTCTATACTGCTGTAATAACACACAAACAAAACCACAGTTTCTTTCTCCTGCTCTCAAAGATATGTTGTTAACAATTACAGTTTCAGAGGCATAAGGTAGCAAAAATGCCCAAAATCTCAAGATGAAAGCTAAAATTAGATTTCTTTTTAAAATACCTCCTGCCAGGACCTAGGTAATGTTATTGCAGCTGCTGTAACCGTGGGTGATTTTCTGTACCCACAGTCAGTAATAAAGAGACACAATTGACGTAAGAATAGCTTAAAACTTAACTGTAAGATTATTTTTCAAGTAGCTTCTCCAAGTATAATACCTTCGCTTCTAGAAAAAGTAATCACTGCAAACATTTGAAAAGTCGAAATTCTATGCAAAGGCCTGTGAGATTAACACAATTGAACATAATAGCTCCTACCAAACTATTTCCCAGGAATGGAACTGCAAAGAGCCTTGAACCTTAAGACGGCTTTCCAAACATATTTTATTTATTCAGTGAACAAAAAGACGATCCTTGGGTACCTTTCACATGAGCCCCTTCACTGAGCTTTAAGAGAAGCGTTTGTCTGCAGGCACACAATGGAGTAATTCCTCACCTTCTTGAAAATATAATCGTTGCCAACATCTGAAATGTTCAAATGCTATGCAAAATGACTTTTGCAGAGATCCAGACAAAAACCCTAAAATAAATATCATCTCAAACTGGTCCCAGCATTGATTCGGAGAAAACGCACATGTGTGCACCTGCTGAGCATGTGATGCGTGGAGGACCCGGACAGAGCAGCGGCTGTCCCTAGGGAGGTCACCAGGGCCCTGAGAAGGTGGGAGGGGGCGGTACTGATCACAGAGCATCTGCTGGTGTTTGACATTTTGTTTCATGTGCATGTAGTAACATTAATCCAACTTAATCTCATTACTTAATTAAATTAAACCTGGACTCTTCCACAGGCACGTGAACTCGCCCTCCCCCACAGAGCCGATCGCCCTTCTCTATGGCCAGCACTGGGGACTGCCCTCCGGGGCCTGGGCCTCAGTTCCGCTGGGAAGCAGAGCAGCTCCCCTTCTCACACTGAGCTCCTTCTGCTCTGCGGGCTGTGCTAGCACTGAAGGAGTACAATGAATATAAGATGCCCTCTCCAGCGTGTCCCCACAGGATGGCCAGCCCTCCCTCCCCAGGTGCCAGTCCTGCCCAGCTCTCTCCCAACCCCAGAGACAGTCATGCTTTTCAGAAGTACCACCTTGGTCTTTTCCTTGTTGTCCCCACCCCTCCAGCCTTCTCAGGAACCCTGAGATACAACAATGAAAAGACAGAAGCCTCCCCTCCTCGGCCCTGGAATATCAAAAGAATTCACTGACGCCAAACTCTCCTCTGCAGCTCACTAGCGGTTGACTTCGGTAAGTTACCTAACCTTCCTGAGGCTTGGTATTTTAGTTCTTGAAATGTGATCATGGTTGTATCTTCAGAAGAATGAAATAGAGATTGAACGTGATCAGTTATGTAAAATGTCAGTAGGATATCCAACATATAGCAGTAGGATATCCAACACATAGCATCATCGATTGGTTCTCACTGCTGAAGCATGCTGCTTCTAGACGCCCCAGGCCAGCACACATTTCCAGCTCTGTCCCAGGACTCACAAGCAGGGTGGACTTGCAGAAAGGCTGGGCTTTGTGGCCAAAAGGACTTTTCCCTAAGTGAGTCCTTATGCCTTTCAACATCAGTTTCCTCAACTATGAAGTAAGAAAAGTTAACCCTCCCTCAAAAATGCCCCTCACACATAATAAGTGATCTATTCATCTTGGCTATTTTGCTTTGCTCTACTCCTGGCTCCCCACCAGCCTTTCGCCCTTCTACCTGCCCTACTCCCTCTTACCATCTCCATCTCTGTTAGCTTTCATGCATTTTCCTTGGCTCTGTTCCATTTGAGAGCTTTTCTGATGCTTCCTCTGACCACTGCAAATTCTTCTACCACTGAACTCATAAAGTGTTTACCTTCTGTCAAGAAACCAGAAGTGGAAACCAGGAGGGTCCCAAGATCATGCCTCTGTGGCCACTGTTGGACTTCCTAGAAACTAAGATGTCAAAGGGATCACACAAACAAGACTAGTGTCTGCAAATATTAACTGATAGAATAAAAAAGGGAGAGAACGATCCAACATGGGAAGCGGGATACACAGTAGACTCATAGAATGGCAGATGTCCTAAACAGCACTCTGGCCTCAGAATCAGCCCTTAAAGCATGAGGATCTGGCTGAAAAGCCCATGAGAGTATTTTAGGCATGGAAAGCCGAGACAGTCTGCAAAAAAAAAAAAAAAAAAAAAAAAAAAAAAAAAAAAAAAAACCACACAAACCTAAATGAAAGATCTCTGCGAGTGAGATCCCAGTAGAAAGAGTGGGCCATCAAAGAAGGAAGTACCTTTCTCTGAAGGGAGGAGAGAACTTCCACTTTGACTATGACATTGTCTAAATAAGATCGAAGTCAGAGAACACAAAAGGCTTCCATAGCCTTAGCAACTCATGACTAGAGCCTAGGGAGATTACTGACGCCATAAACAAGAGTGTCAAATTGTTAAGTCAACAACAGGAGTCACTGTGTACTTACTCCTTATCTGGGATCTCTGTCCTTAATGTGTTGTCCAATGTGAATTAATGCTATAACTAGTACTGAAACAGTATTTTACACTTTATGTTCTGTGTGGGTGCAAACTGAAAAAATCTTTACTTAATATATACTAAATCGATATTCTATATATAAAGATAATTGAAAATGAATCTTGATGTGAATGGAAGGGGAGAGGGAGCGGGAGATGGGAGGGGTGCGGGTGGGAGGGAAGTTATGGGGGGGGGAGCCATTGTAATCCATAAACTGTACTTTGGAAATTTATATTTACTAAATAAAAGTTTAAAAAGAAAAGAAAATAGGAAAAGATAAATTGCTCTTACAAATTGAATTATGATGAGAATTAAATGTCCACTATAGGCAAAAAAAGAAAGAAAGAAAGAAAGAAAGAAAGAAAGAAAGAAAGAAAGAAACTAAGATGTCATGCCAGCACAAGCAGAAAGACAGAAAGACCTCCAATTCCATGTGGCCTCAGAGCAGTCACCCAGCGGCCTCTCCTCGAGCTCCCATGGTCTCCATGTGGCCTGGGAAAGGTCACTCGCCTTCCTGAAATCAGTTCCGTGATGGTTGATTCAGAAGTGTCTCATAGCAGAAAAAGTGATTGGCTCACTGATGAATTAAACATACCAGGGCCTGCAGGGGTGGACAGGATGGAGGCCACCCGACAAACAGCTGACACTTGCATGAGCAGCCAATGCCTCTCCTGCCCACGGATGAGTTCCAGCTGCTTTTCCACCCATTTTGTGCAACGCAGATGGAGTTATTCCTCTGTACAAGCTGGGTGGCTCTGAGCAGTGCTGCCAACTCCTTAGTGTCTCCTGTAGTCTCTTCTCAACCTGGCCTCAACTCCCCTTCTAGGTCCTTCTTTGTGGGCAGTCACCTCATACATCTTGCTGTTTCCCAAACCTACCTAATTTTCCCTGCCTCTTAGCCATCCCTCTCCCTGGCATGTCTTTTTGCCTTTTTGATCTAATGAGTCCCACTCAGACTTTCAGACCCAGGGCAAACACTGCCTGGTGAAGAACCCTGCCAACCCTCCACAGAGCAAGCTCTGACCCAGTTCTCTCATCCGTGCTCCGTTGCTGAGCTTTTCCCATAGCACTTCCATGTTTACCTCCTTCTCTCCCCACCAAGACCACAAGCATTGTGAGACTGAGATGATTTTATAACCCATGTCTGCCCAGCAGGGTATCTGATAACCAACACATTTTATTTAATGGATGATAAAGAAAACAGAAATGAATGAATGGATGATGTGGTTTCTAACCAGAGACACCAGCCTTCCCATCCACGTGGTGCCTGGAAACGACCTGGTAGGCAGGAATTGGTGAGGGGACCCAGGGTGAGGCAGTCATGTTTGCACAAGGGGAGCACGCTTGGCAATGAGTGCTTATGTCCCAAATAACACTCACAGACCACATTAAATCCAGAGGTTCTTCATTTCTGTACCTCGCATTCTCAGCTTCCCATATTCCCACATAGGGCTGACTTCCAAAAGAGCTTAATAAACAATATTCTGTTACTTAAAAATGAATAATTCTTTTTTAATTTATTAAAAGGTCACAGTTCCAGGCCTGAAATATCTCTTATCCAGTAGCTGCAGGTGCACCCCCACCAGGATTATTTCTCTGGTGATCACCGAGCAACCCATTTTCACCCATGAATCTGGCACATGAGTAACGATGCCCCCACTGCCTGCTTACTTTCTGGCTAATTTGGTCCCTTTATACCACGTGACCCTCAGTAACCCAATGCAATGCAGGAATCAGCCTACTAGAACTCACTTTAGAAGGTTCACAAAGGTGTGCTGAGTGTAAGGAACACCTCAGGTTTAAATACAGGCAGAGTGAACCCAGCCCAGATGTCCCAGGAAAGCCTGCCATGCCTTACTTGAAAGGGAACTAGAGTTCCTTTCTCTTTGCCATTCCATGTTGAAAATGCCCCCCCAACTACATCCTTTCTATGCATTCTGTAGCGAGACACTTATGGGATCAAAGCCACACACAAAAAAACTGGCCCAAGCTGTTTAGTTCATGCTCACAGCTTGATAGAAGCTAAGATGTAGACACTTTTGCAGGCTTTGTTTTACGTCCCCAAGCCCTAGGAAGCTTGTAGACAGATCTTGCGAAGAAGTCTGAGATATGCAGCTGATGAAACATACTCAAGGCCACAGAGCTTGCAGATGCCATGGTAAGGTACTGAAGTGTGCCAGCAACAGAGCCAGAAGTCATGGCTCCTGCCCGGAGCTGACTCTCCACTGCACACAACCCAGACTTCCTGTTCAAAAAGGGATCTCCAGCATGTGTTATTTCTATGTAGCGCCCAAAAAATCTTACTCTTTTGGGCATTTCAAACTATATTCATGCAATTTTTTTAAAAGAAAGTATAGTAATTATTCAAAAGCTGTTTCAAATATGCACCATATTCAGGCATGTAAGACTTCTATGAAGTTTTTTCCATAATAAAAAAGTTCCACAGAGGAAAAGATTACTTCTTTTTTAAAAAAGATTTTTACCTATTTGAAAAGCAGGACAAGAGAGAGAGGAAGAAACACACACGCACACAGAGATCTTCTACCTGCTGGTTCACTTCCTAGGGCTGGGCCAGGACAAAGTAGGAACCAGGAACTCTATCCCAGTCTCCTATGTGGGTGGCAGGGCCCCAAGTACTTGGGCCATCATCTTCCACCTTCCCAGGCACCTCAGCAGGAAGTTGGATTGGAAGTGGAGCAGCCAGGACATCAGCTGGAAGTCTAATGTGGCTTGCTGGTGTCACAGGTAGTGGCTTAACCCACTGCACCGCAAGACCAGCCCAAGAAGATTAATTTTGTCTTCTTCACTTACAATTTTAGATTTTTTGGAATAAAAGTCTGTATTATCTTTATAAAGTAAACAAAGTAGCTGGGCTACTTTTTAAAGAAAAGAAGTCTGTTTTGGTTCATGGTTCTGGGGTTCAAAGTTCAAAGAGCATGACACAAGCTCTTGCCAGGGCCCCCTAAGCTGTGTCACGTCCTGGCAGGAACACATGTATATTTAAGCAGCCTCAATCATGGGGGCTCCGACTTAATGATCGCATTGTATTCAATGACACTCCAAAGTCCTCATCTCTAAACAGCAGAGTAAAATTAGGTTTCCACTCTCTTAATATCATTAATGTAAGACTTTGGGGGTTAAATCCCAGCACTGTCCTTAATGGGCACAAGGCAACCCCCTTTGTCACTGGAAACAGAAACCTTCTGGGTGCCGCTGTCCACAACCAAACAGGTCCTCGCAGAGGAGTGCAGGTGGCCCCAAAACACTCAGCAAGACCCCACCCCCCACCATGTGAGTCAGGACTGGAGAAAGGCAGGGCCATTGCTCTGCAGGAGCTTACAGCCCAGGAGCTCAACGCAGCCAGGAGCTGACAGCCCACACACAGACCCCGACACCAGTTCCACCAAAGTCCATAAGGCAAGAAGCTTGGCAGACAAAGAAATTATAAACTCCCTTGGAAAAACCTCAACTTGCTTGATTAGAAAAGTTCTCGAAGGCCAATTCTCCCCTCCAGCTTCTTTTCATTATTGCTTATTGACCATGTCAAGTGTAAGGTTAGGGTAGAAGAGGCCATGAGATGATTGCAAAGAACAGAGCTGAAGGAACTTGTATTTCCCTGGGTCACCAGAAAGCATGAGTCAAAATGAATTAATTTGTATATCCAATGAACATGAAAACAGGTAACATGTGAAGATGCTGGAACAAATGTAAGGCCAAGCAATGCAAAGCACTAGCACTGAGCTTCCCTACCTCCCTAAGAGGCAGACTCTCTTACCTGGTTTGGGGCTCCTTCGACAGAGTGTTGTGTGCATCTGTAACCATTGGGATGAGTGGCGCCTGCAGCTTGCGGGGCTCTCGGGCCAAACCGCCCATTCAGTGGGCCTGGCCCCGGGGATGGGTCTGAAGATTGGGCAATAGCAAGTTCCATCAGGGCTAAATGCTCCAGGCCTGGTCCAACCATCAGAAAGCACTGTCCACCTGCTGTGGCCATGGGCCAGGCCCTAGAAGGTCAAGGAAGAAGGCAACCAGTCCCTCTGCACTCACAGCTCACCTTGCTAGGCATACCCACCTTTTAAGATGAGGGAAGCATGTGGTGGGCGTAGGAAGAAGATGGGGACACATTCTAGAACATTCAAGGAGGATTTAAACTCTCCCAAGGCGGGCCGGCCCAGGCCCCATTTGCTGTGGCAGGTGCTGGCCCCAGGGTGGTGCCTCGGTGGGGAGGAGAGAAGTTTTAAACGTTTGCCTCCCTAAAAACACTCCCCCCCCGCATCTCTGCGAAGCAGCCAGCTGGTGTTTATCCTGCAGAGCAGCAGATCCGGTTATTTATCTCCCTATTCTGCGCTATATTTATAAGGTAATGAATGGTCCACGGAACGAAGTTCGGGCGTCTGTCTCCACGCAGCCTCCTCCTCGGCGGCAGCCTCGGGTCCCCTCCCCGCGCCGCCTCCCCCGCACCCCCCCCCGCGCTTATTTGGGAGATTAGAGTTCATTAATTAAATCCTGTGCTTAGATCGAACGGTAACATTATTCCAATCACATTTATCTTGCAGGCGGCGACGGAGATGGCAGCCTCTCTGGAAACGCGCGGGGGAGCCTGAGCCGGGGGCCGGGAACGCACCGCGCGCTCCCCGCCGCGTCGCCGCGCGGCCCCTCCATCTTCCTGCTCGCCGGCTCGGCCCGCTCGCCGCCGCGACCGCCGCCGCCTCCGGGGGTCCCGCGCGCCGCCGGCCCGCCCTGAGCCCGGCCCCGGCCGCCGCCCCCGCCGCCGCCGCCGCGCATCCCGCGCTCCCCGCGCGCGCGGACAGTCGCGCGCACACTCGGGCACGCGGGCCAGCCGCCGGCCGCCCCATGGACCCATCGGCCCGGCTGCCCTGATCCCCGCCCAGCCCGGGATGAGAAACTGCAAAATGGCCCGGGTGGCCAGTGTGCTGGGGCTGGTCATGCTCAGCGTGGCCCTGCTGATCCTGTCGCTCATCAGCTACGTGTCCCTGAAAAAGGAGAACATCTTCACCACTCCCAAGTACGCCAGCCCGGGGGCGCCGCGAATGTACATGTTCCACGCGGGATTCCGGTGAGTGCGGCCCGGTCCGAGCGCCCTCGGGCCCCCGGCCGGCGGTGTGCGGGGCGCAGGGCGAGGGTCGGCGGCTCCGAGACCCTCTGGGCGAGGGAACTGCCTGCCCCCTTCCCTCCCCTCTCCGCTGCGCCCTCCTCCTCCTCCCCTTTATTTTTTAACCGAAATCCCCTAAAAGCGGCGATGCTAATCGATGCGATTGCCTTTCTCGTATTCTTCCTCGGCATCCCCTCCCCCATCTCAGAAATGGGGGGAGGACTCACAGAGGCGGTGCACTTGGGAGGGGGCGGCGAGGCGGGCGGTGAGCGCCCTCCGGGCTCGGGGTCCGCAGACTCGGCGGCCGGCTCCGGGCGGTGCGGGCGCTTTCATGGCGCAGGCGCCGGGCTCCACTCGCACCCTCTCCGGCCCCTCCCGCAAGCGTCCAGGGATGCACGGGTTCCTCCTCCACAAGGCCCTGGTGTTTTCCCTCGATCCCGTCTCTTTTCTGCGATTTGTGCAGGTCCCCTGGCCCTGCGGGAAGCGGCCTCCTCTGGACGCCCACCCTGGCCCGCTACGGAGGCGCCGCGGGGCGCGGGGCCGCACGAGGGAGGCGCCGGGAGCCGCGGGCTCAACTCCTCGGGAGCGCCGGCGCCTACCTGTGCCCCTGGCGCGCTCCCGATCGGGCCTCGAGCGGCTGGCGGCTGGCGGCCCGCACCCACGCCACCTGCGCTCCCGCCGGCCCAGACTGCGCCCGCCGAGAAAGCCAACGGAGGGGAGTGAAATCTGACTTGGCCCGGGAAGGAAGTGGTTAAGGCAGGAACCAACCCCAGCCTTCCTCCGAGGCTCCGGCTTCCTCTGCCCTTTCCCCAAAAATCAATGGGCGCTGGGCGGCCGCTGTCCGCGGTGCTGACTCGGCCCCGCGCCTCGTGCCGGGCCCCCGCCCCTGCCCTCGCACGACGGCCATTTTCTGGCCTTTCCTGCACCCGCAGGCTGACAATGGAGACGGCTCCCTTGGCTGCCAGCCTTCCCCCCGGCCGCGGGCGTCCAGGGTGGCCCTCCCGAGGGCGCCCCGGGGCGGCTTCCAGCGCTGAGGCCCGTGTGCGTTGGTCTGTGTTCCTCCTGCTCCCCTCCAGGTCGCAGTTTGCGCTGAAGTTCCTAGACCCGTCGTTTGTGCCCATTACGAATTCTCTCACCCAGGAACTCCACGAGAAACCTTCTAAGTGGACTTTTAATCGGACAGCGTTTTTACATCAAAGGTAGGATAGGAGGCAACCATCCAAACGCGTGTTTGAATTCTCGAGCTCAAAGGACAAAACAACGCCCTGAAACCAAAACAACCAACATGCCCCCACCTCCCGCGCGGGCCCCAGTTCTCAGTCACAACTCAGATGCGAGTAGCGGCCTCTCATCAAAGAGAAGCATCAGGATGGCCAGTTTGCGGGGGAAAAAAGGCATTTCCAATATTCTCCCTAACTTGGGCTTGATTGAATGTCATGAGTTGCAGTCAACAAGTCTGGCTGATAGTACCAAAGCCATCCATTTGGGAAAAAAAAAAGGCAAACAATTGCAAAATGCATGTAACTACACAATGTATTTTCATTCCTTCACTGAAAAAAAATCTTTTTTTGAAATATAAAATGTTACCATCTCATTGAAGCACACACAAAATAACGTGATCCATTGTCATCAATTTACTAGTGAAAATGTTGGCCCACAAATAGATAGATTTCTAAGTATACTTTTCAATGATTTTTGTTTTGATTTTGCTTGTTAACCCTTTATAGCTTTTAACTTGTTGTGAAGTTGTCCAACATCATTCTGATTATTCACAGTATCCTCATTTTTACATGCAGTTGTTTTGCTTGTTGCTTGGGTGTAGTTGTTTTGGGAGGGAAGGGATGAGTTCTCACTGATTCAGGTCAGCTTTTAGGAGTGGGGCTGTCTTTACTCCCTCCTCCTTGGCAGAACTGTCGCCCTGCTAAATGCAGTGTGAGCCATCTAGTGTATTCATGAGGGGTGTGAAGGCATATTTAACAAACCAGTCTGTTTAGAGAGTTGTGCCTTTCCAGCTCGCTCTCTCTCTCTCTCTCTCTCTCTCTAAGTCTTAATCCATTGCCAGAATTAAAACAAATTCAATGGATATCCATGATGTCAGGAAAATGTCACTGACTTAAAAAGTTGACATACAGTCCTATGATTATGACCAACATTACAAAAACAAGTTTCTTTAGGAAGAAGTCCATGAAAGTTAATTCTAAAATGCTAGTAATACTCTTTTTAAAAGCATTTTTGGGCTTTTTTAAAAAGAAATGTTTTTGTCCAATAGACAACCCATAAACTTTCTGGGTGGGAAACTATATACCTTTCCCCAAAACATTTTTCTAATTCAGTAAAGATGTTCTTCCCACAGTACACAGAACCCTTGTGATGAATCAGAAGGGTATTTTTCTCAAAACCTCCTTCCTCCAGCCCACTTATCAGATAACCTTTAAGTAGTTTCCACTAGTGTTGCTTTGAACTTGCCTTGCCTTTTGACAGCTTCTAAGAACAGTACTGGTAACTTTGGAAGCTGGGAATGCAGATTTCAGATTATGTTGCTCTGTACCTTGAGGAGTGAAGTCTTTCTTTTTAAAATAAAATTCCAACCAAAGTTAAAGATGTGCAAAGCATGTTATTTCACTCTTACTATTTTTAGGCAAAAGACACAAGAGACTCAATGTGATTGCTTAGCAGCAGGAAATCTAGCAGCAAAGTATAATGCTGCTGGTCTCTCAAATATTTTAAATAGCAGAGACTTTAAGAGGAGATACTTCATTACTTAAAGCTCAGTATGAAAGCAATCTGAAGTTAGGTTTTAGTGTCACTTTTGCCGCATGCATGCTCCGAATATTCACATATTTTCATGATTTACAGCAGCCTCTTTTTCTAAGAGTTAGATTTCTCCAACTAAATTTTATTTCTATATAACCAAGTTGAAAAATATCCCTGTTTCATTATTAAATGGCCTTAATAAGATTATCATCTCATTTCTATTAAGTAGTTAAATATACCCACTGCTATTACCATTTCATATTTTAATAATAGATAGTCATGTACCAACTCAGATCTGCTTGGCTCTTCTTTAGACACCAGTGATATTTGATCTCTCTCGAACACTTCAGACCGACAGCAAACAAGTCATCCCTAGTTACAGACTCTCAGTCACCAATGTGTGTGCGTTAATGTGAGCTCTTTGAGGCCTGCGTAAATGGTCTGTCTCCTTGTATTTTCTGACTCGGTTTGGCCTGTGTCTCTGCCCCAAATCAAATACACTCTCCAAGTAGAGCAGAAACAAAGAAATGGCAGCTAAAACTGAGTTGCATTTACAGGTTGCAAAGGGTCACATTCACAGCTTACCTGAAAGATGAGACCATGTCTGTGACTGCCTAGACAGTCCTCCCTTGGAAGGCCACACGTATGAATGTATAGTCTTTTTGGGATTCAGTGTGCCCCAGATGCTTGTCTGAATGAAATGGCCATGTAAGTTGTAAGATGCACAATCAATTCTCTTGAATGGAATGCATTTAATGAATTTCTTTTTATTTTAGGCAAGAAATTCTTCAGCATGTCGATGTAATAAAAAATTTTTCTTTGACCAAGAATAGTGTTCGGATCGGACAACTGATGCACTATGATTATTCCAGCCATAAATATGTTTTCTCTATTAGCAATAACTTCCGCTCACTGCTTCCAGATGTGTCACCCATTGTGAATAAGCATTATAATATCTGTGCTGTGGTTGGAAATAGTGGTATCCTGACAGGGAGCCAGTGTGGACAAGAAATAGATCAATCAGATTTTGTTTTCCGTTGCAATTTTGCCCCTACGGAGGCTTTCCAAAGAGATGTTGGAAGGAAAACCAACCTTACCACCTTCAACCCCAGCATCCTGGAGAAATATTACAACAATCTCTTGACCATTCAGGACCGTAACAACTTTTTCCTCAGTTTAAAAAAGCTTGATGGGGCCATTCTTTGGATCCCTGCATTTTTCTTCCACACTTCAGCAACTGTGACCAGAACATTAGTTGACTTTTTTGTTGAACACAGAGGTCAGTTAAAGGTCCAGTTGGCTTGGCCTGGAAATATAATGCAGCATGTCAACAGGTGTGTATATTTTATTGCATTTAACTCCTACCCCACCAGATGGCAAATCAATATTGTAATCTCTTGGGGGTGGGAGCCCTCCAGTTAGTTAGTTGTGGTGATTTTAATAGTGTATGACAAACTCTTTATCCTTTGTAATGAATGACTGTGTTGTTCTAGGTAAGTTCAGTCCACCCCCAGCTGGTAACCAAGGGCCACATGGAGTGATTGGTGTTTCATCAGACTTCCCCTCGACACCCTGTCCCCTCTCTTGATGGGATGAGAAGTCTTCCAAAAGTTCATAGAAATGCATTTTATGAAAACAAAACTGCATGGATTTCAAAATCTCTTAATTCCATTTTCCATGAACTTTTCAAAACCCCCTTATATGCCTACCAAGCAGTCATGGCAATCACCATGAATCAAGAATTTTCTTTAAATGGATAACTATACCCCAATAAAGCCAATGGCTGCATTAGACAACTAAAATGGTTTTTTTTTAAAGGAAGATGCAGTTGACTTAAAATGTTCCCTTTTGTTTGTTATGTAGGTATTTTGTTGATGCCCAAGTGTAATAAACCACCTAGATAAATCATAAATTTATAATTTTTCTTTATAATTCTGTCTCTGTGGGGAAAACACATGAAAGAATTTCATGAATGCTGTAAACCTTATGGTTTGATAGCGAGGTTGAGCAGAAATGCAATATTCCCATCTAGTCTGGGGATTTTCAACTCTAGCTGTGGATGAGAATCACTTACAGAACTTGAAAAAATACTGCTGCTTGGGCTCTACCTCAAGAGATTCTGTGTAGTCCTAGTGAAAGGGAGGTGGGGACTGGGTGATTGGTATTTTTTAATGAATCCTTAGATGATTCTAACATGAAGCCAGAACTGAGAGGCACTTAATACAGGGCATTTTATAAAGCAAGATTAATTGTAGGATTTTTTTCCTTTAAAACATCTGGAAAAATTGCCTCAACTCTTGTTTCTGAAGATGTCTGCATCTCTAGCATTCTAGTAGAGTCCAATATATTATTACAGGTTAAACTGGGTTCTGGAAGATCTGGTACCTGGGGAAATTCTTTATCCCATAGCAGATTATTCCATCCTGTAGTTTTCCAAAGTCTTCCAAATTTAAGATCTATTCAGTTGAAGAAAGAATCATAGTCCAGATATATCTGGAAGGTGGAGTGATGCCATGATTTATAGGCCAATCTGGATCTTTTCTTTGAGAGAAAAGGGGTGCTGGTGAAAGCTGCAACAGGGATAACAAACATGCATGCACTGGGACTGTCCCAGGATGTGCGGTCACGTTTTTAAAGAGACAATTTGAAGATGAATCAATTGGGGTACTAGTAGCAGGAGTTTTTTTTTTTACCCAAAGTCACTGTTCAGAATGATCAGGATGAGAATAATAAGCCAAGTCTCCTGCCAGCCAGTCCCTTGGTCTTTTGATCTCATCATTTTATTCCCCTCATCATCAGTTTCAGTTCTACTATACCAAAAAGGTGGTCAGAGTCATTCTCACTCCTTAAAGAGTATGAAAACCCAGACTGGACTTTGAAATTTCTTCTGGAAGGGGAAAGGACTGAGCTGGGAACTGGGTTTGTCCATGAAACTTGAAACAGTCTAGACAAACCCACCTCCCAGCCCAGGCTGACTGACCTGTCTGATTGAAACCTTCAACACTGGCCTCTGAATCCACATGTACTTATTGTTCCACAGGTACTGGAAAAACAAGCATTTGTCGCCCAAACGGCTGAGCACAGGTATACTAATGTACACCCTTGCGTCAGCAATATGTGAAGAGATCCACTTGTATGGATTTTGGCCTTTTGGATTTGACCCCAACACAAGGGAAGATCTTCCATACCATTACTATGACAAAAAAGGAACCAAATTTACCACCAAATGGCAGGAGTCCCACCAGCTGCCTGCTGAGTTTCAGCTGCTGTACCGAATGCATGGGGAAGGGCTCACCAAGCTGACTCTGTCACACTGTGCCTAAGAACTCCAAATGGAGTGTGCCAAATGGCTGTTAAAAAGTGCCCCAAGTCAAGTTGAATAGTCTTCAGAATAGAACCCTAGGGAATGTCTCAAAGACTAGTCTGCCATTTGAGAGGAAATAATTTTCTCTCTCTCTCTTTCTCTCTCTCTCTTGCACTGCTCTTTTAAGGGGCTTGGCAGATTTAGCAAGGACAGATGGCATTGAAACCACATGATTTAAACTTGATTGATAAAGGGAATGTTGCATTTGAAAGTATGCTGCTAATGAAATGGTTTAGAGTATTTTCATGTTTGTATTTTGATAATCAACTGCCTCCCATTTTTATAAGGACTGGAGCTAGAGTTTTTGTAGCTCTGCTCAGACACAGTCCTCAGAATCAGAGGCCTCTGACCAGTTGGGGCAGATCTCAGTTTTGTTGGTGGGATCAGACTCTTCAACATGGAAACATAAAAAATTGGTTTGCATATCTCATCTCTTACTTTCTATCTCCTGTCTACCATCTCCCTTCTCTCCCTACAGCTATTCCACATGCCTCCCAGCACTATGGAGTTTAATAATTTGTTAGGAATACTGTTGAATTAGCCTTGCTTGTCTGTGTTGCATCTGGACCTGATGTGTTCAAGGCTCTGGGTAACTTCAATGTTTTCATGATAAACCATGAACCATCATAATGGACCTTCTCATGATTACTTTCATAAGAAATGACTCTTAGGAAGTCCTCAGTAATCCACACAGTCATTCTGCAGCACAGTGAGCCTTCTGTGGCAGGTAGCATGCAAGGCAGTGTACCTTTCACTCAAGAGAATGCCTATGGCCTGTGTGGCATCACATCTCTTGACATGAGTTGACACTGTGGCAGGTAATAGCACCACTGCCATATCTGTAAGGGTGCTCTACTCTTGGTCTGGTACCTGCCACAGTCCCAGCCCAAGACAGCTGGGCATTCTCTCTAAATATAGAAGCACTGAGTCAGCTTAAGAGACTAGGACACAGAAAGGAATAGGAGATGAATATATGAATATTCAGAATTTATTATGGAATCCTCTATCCCTTAACATATTGTTACTGTGTCGCCCATTCAGAGCTTTGAGAACCAGCAGGATTAGAATGAAAGAGAAGCTTGGAGGTTGACCAGGCTGGCCCCAGGTTTGAGTAGTGCCCAGGTAAAGTCCCTTTGAATATCACTGTGTCCACCACCACCAATCCAGAACTCTTTGTTTTCTTCAAACTACTGTATGAGTAGACACTCAATATTCCATCAACTGAAGGCAGGTCTACATGCCTACAAATTAAGCATTTCAAAAGGAGAAGTTATTGTGCAGCGGCAAGATTGGGTGCTAAAGCACTCTTGGAATTTGGGATTATGTAGACCTGCCATAAAGGGACTAGTTGGCCATTCTCCTTTTTATTATTTCAACTGGAGAAGTAGCAATCACATCATTTCCATACCTGAGTTTTACTGAGCAGCATTTTGTCCTTACAGTTCAATTCAAAGTCTAGACAAGTTGATGTTAAATTTTAATGTGCTTGATTCTTCCTTCCAAATGCCAGTCAAGCACACTTATTTTATGTTTGAGTGGAGCAGCTCATTCTTTTACAGACATCTCATCTAGATCACTTGTAGTGTTACAAATGCTATTAAAAATAATTGCTGTAGTTCAGGAATCAGCTCACTGCCCCTCTTTGGGAAGGTATAAGCATGCCCCAAATTAAACCAAATACAATGAGAAGAGATGCAGTCCTGATGCTCATGTCGTGCCTGGTCCCAAAGCTGTCCTTTTCCAAAAGCTATCTAATCAGGACAGCTTATGTAGATGCAGATATTAGCTGCTGAGAGAGAAATCATTTGGGTTCAAATGTTGTCAGTTGTGACACATCTTCCAATGTTATGTGAATAGCAGTTGTTCAAGTAGATGGGAAGAAATAGGAGTAGATGTTTCAAAATGAGAAAAACTAAAATAGCTTGATTACTGGAAATATTTATAAGGGTAAACAGTAAAATCATTTTTAAATCCAATGGTATGATTTGATGGCCATCAAAACCACACCATGTGTGCTACTGTCGTGAGGACAGCACCACTGTTCTTGAGCTGTGCTCTGTAAGCATTGCTGTGAGGCTAATAACTGATGGAGGTATCTAGTTGGCTGTTCCCTAGCACTTAGTTCATTTAGTGACAACCTAGAGATACTAATGCCAAGATCACAGGGATTGATTCTGACACTGGAGTCTTAATCCTAGTGTACCCATTTGTTTTTACTAAGTAGAATTGCAAAAGAACCAAGAAGGTTATAGAACAAAATGCCAGAATTTCTAAAACCAGTTAATTTTTCCAGGGTGGATTCTTTTAATTTGATCTCATCAACACGCCGATGTTTATTGTTTGTTTTTTAATTAAGTTCACCCTTAGCTTCATCTTATTTCTGGAGTGGGATTTTCCATCAATCGCTTTAACAAAAACTCAGAATAGTGAGGAAATGGACTTGTCTCCAGAGATAGAAAGGCTTGAAGATCAGCTCATCCCCACTTCTAGGCAGGATTTCCTAGAGCTGACCCCAAAAGATCTTTGTTACCAAAACACAAAAACAAACTGTGAAGAAAATTGCAAGCCCTTCTATAGTGGTTCATGAACACAATTCTCGTAAGTTCTTGCTTTACAGTCTTGATTTGCCCCATTGCAAAGTTTAGTTGCAGTTTGTGGGTAAAGCATTGACCCCAGCTTTCAGCACATAGTAGGTACTCAGTGTATGGCAGCTTTTAATGTTAGTTATGCCCTGGACTGGCAGTTCTAGCATATAGAGAAAAATGGCCAATGGATGATCATACCAAAATCTTTCTCTTTTTAAAGACTGCTTCAGAGTTGGACATTATATAACCATTCTCACAACCAAAAGACTTGGTGGGTCCCATGTGTCCTGATTAGGGAGACAGCAGTGTAAGTAACCAGAACTGGCCAGCCCTCCTGTGCTTCCCAGGCTTGTGTAATTAAGTGCAGTGAGCTGGACAGAAGGGACTATTAGGGCCATCTTTCCTGACTCAGCTACAGATCTATCCCCCTGGCTTTTGCACTGACTCGCTTTGCTGGTTCTAGGCTTAGCAAACTCTTTCTGTCAACCTTTTCCCTGTTTAGGATACTCACAGCAGAATCCAACCTCAGCTATAGGGATAAACTTCATCATAAAGCCCTCGAGGCTGTCTACATCTGACACCAAAACCAATCAAATTGCAGATGGAGGAAAAGGCAAATATTTGGCAACTTGATAATGCTAGAGCCTTGGTTGTCATCACTTGTTCTGAGTGTCATGTGATCCAGGGGAAGAACCAGGTTAAAAAGTGCTGTCAGTCATTCCTCTCACAGCCAAAAAATTCTCCCCTGTATTTGATGATTGTGAAGTCTATGGTTCCTCCGCCTTTGTGTCTGTGTCTTAAGTGTCCTTAACCGTGTGTATAGTGGCATCATGTGCCTGGCAGTGCTGATCGTGACTGCTGTGCCATCTGTCTGGGACCTCGATATCAAGCATCTGACCATGGGGCTACCAGCAAGAATGCACAAAGGAAGAGGCCCCCAGACCACCTGTCACTCATGGACATGAGTGCCAATTTTCTGGAGAAGCTGAGGAACAGAACAATATTTCTTCAGACTTCGGGCAAGGCACTGATTATTACACACTCTCAGAGAACAAAGCAGTGTTGCCCTGAGGCTAAATGAGGCTGGGCCAGCACTGGAGAATGTGAAATGCTGGGAACTGAAGAACTTTGAAGTTCTCCTGTCCCAATTCTTGAGTTTACAAATGAGAAAATGGAGAAACAGAGAGGCTCGGTGACTTTCCCAAGATTGCATAGGTAATTAGTGGAGAAGTCATGATTCCTCATCTAGTTCTTCTCAGCCCTGTCAGTATCAAATGAAGACAGGCTCAAAGGGAGAATGATTTGGTCTGGGATTTACAGGACACCTAAAGTAAGTCAGACTGTAGAGGAGAAAAAAATTCTCTCCCTCCCCCAAAAAATTTCTCAATGCAAAACATTAAAGGAGATGCTTGCCTCAAAATACAGCCATCCACTGATACCTTCCGTGGCTCCAGAAGAAAATCCATTTGGTCAATCATTATTTGATAAATCACAGTTTAGTTACTGATGGCTCAGATTGGCAGCTGAAATCTTACACAATATTCATCATAAAACCTGGCTTCAGTGATATGCATGCATAATTTAGAAATTGAAGGCTGAAAATGGTTATGTACTTTCCTGTATGTATAATTTGCAACTGGATTAAGAAATGCCTCCCATAGTATAAGTTGTTTCAACAGCAGCCTTTGAATTATTGCATTTGCTAAGTTCAATATGCTAAGAAGATGTACAGATTATGAATGACTTTGGTGGCTCATCATGTGCAAAATGACAAATTGAGTAATTTCTTGTGTAATTCTGGATCCTTTAATCCATTTTCCCCATTATTGTTTGAATGCGCTGGACAAAACTTTCTGTTTAGCTTCTTTAACTGTCTTTGCTTCTAGAATTGGGGCTGTGCATATTTGGATGGAGAGCCCAATGGAGCTCTGTGCTGTTGGGCTAGGCACCTTGGCCAACTGATTAACCAGTCTGGACTCTGTGGCCCAATTAATCAAGGCCACAGATGAGTTATACCAAGAACTAGCATGGCTAATTGTGTCTCCCTCACACCCTGATGGTTACAACATTTGAAATGGAAAACAGTTTAGAATGTCATTATTGTGTTATGCAGTATTTCTGGAAATGTATTTTTATGGTGATGTGATTTATTACTGAAGAAATGTTGTTTGAATAGATGTTTTTATCCTCAGTGCAGCTCATTCTCTTGTTGTTGATTACAGTGAAATCACATGGAAGAGCCTGTTGCAGAACAATTCACTTCATTTAAGATTGGTGGGGGGTTCTGGACTTGCAGAATAACTCACCTCATTTTAATATTGTAGTGGGGTTCTGAGGTTAGGCTCTGAATTTTGCTGCTAATCCCACAGCAAAGAAAGGTTTGAAATGAGAAACTATTCAAAATAGAATTCTTGCTTCTCACTCCATACCATTAACTCATAATATCCTGGAATAAGTTCAGCTTACAAAGATTGCAAGTTGATTCTGACCTGGCCAGCATTTGGAAACCATATCATAGCAGAGCCACACGGATAGTTACCATTTTTACCAAAGGAGCTGAATGCTTCTGACTCATCATACCACTAGTTTCAGGTGTTCTTTGAAGTGATCATGATACATGGCAGTGTAGACACAGTCTTAGTAACTCAGCCATCCCACTGTTTTGGCTGACTTGACCAATCACCAATGTGCAATCAGTAACTGTCAATGTAGTCGGAGTGGATGCAAGCCTGAATATTAGGTGAGACACACAGTTCAAACGTACTTTATCCAAGGCTAGCCCTTTATCTTTCCAACTAAGAAGGGCATTGAGAATGGTAGGTTGAGAAAGAGGGAGTTAAACAATTCATTTAGATTCACCTGGCCAGTTACTCTCAGAGCCTAACATATTCCTCAAGGAATCTGATTTCTCAACCTCCAAGTAAAGCCTCAAATACAAAGATCTACAGGCTAAAAGGAAATCCATCAAGGAAGGAATTCAAGGGGCTTAAATTCTAAGGCCAACACAGTAAAATAAGGGTGATCAGTTGTTATTAGCCACTTTGTTCCAGCCTGTTGTATAAGGTGCCACTGCTCTAATGAAATTTTGGCCAAGCCTCTATCTGTAGCTGTGCACATGTAAAGCCTTTAATCGCCAGAGGTACCAAAGGGCTCCTTTGGTCTCCTTTCTGTGTGATTCAGAAACAGTTTCAGCTTTTTGGTGTGCTGCTAAATGTTCAACAGCTGGTTCTGCAGAACTGTAGAACTCTGATTTGTAGCACTTATCAATTTCCATGGTGTAAATATTCTCATCATAGCAAATTTCAAGCTACTAACTGATTGTCAACCGGCTCAGAATTTAACTACACATTTTCAAGAGCCAGTATGAGTTGGCTCCAGCACAGCACTGCCCGAACTATTTCTGAGTCCATAAGTACCACATAGAAGAGGTCAGCAGTGGCTTTGGAGAGACCTCCAAATGCACCCTCTCTCCAGGGAGGCGCCTCCACCTTGTTCAGTTTTACTCACTGTTAGTAAGACTGCATATTATCAAATCCTCTAGGCTAAAGCCATAGGGAGTTCAAAATATTCCCTAGCCATGTGACTCTTATTAAACTCTCAACAGACTCCTCAATACCTTAGGAGTTAATCAACCATGGGTTTTCTGATTCCTAAGGGAAACATTCATTAACTGCCAGTTGAAACCACTCATGGCTGATCCTTTTTGTGTGTGTATTCCATAGTCCATCACCTATTTTCCCTTTCTACTTATTCCTCTTCCTTATGGCACAGCACAGAATTCACAGGCATCCATAAAACAGTGTGTGCAATGGAGCAGGGAATGAACAAGACACTCATTCATCTTACCTGGCCCCATACACCTCAAGAGACTCCCTGGTTCAAAAGTCTCTATCCAACCAGGGGACCCTCAGCATCATGCCCATAGCATAGTGCCCAGAGTTTGCATATGCACTCGACTGGACTTTATTTAGTTCCTACTTGTCAAAAACCACCACCAAAAACCTCTGAGCAACTTCAGGGACTGAATGGCATCATATGATGCCTTGCCCTTAACTAAGCTAATGTAAAGCTGGACCCTAAAAAAGTAATCTACAAACATAAGGCCACTTCAGTCCTCTGGCACTGAGCAGTAGAGCAACTGCCCTTCTGAACCAAGTGTTCAGGATTCAGATACCCTGGTCATCCACAAATAAGCATTATTTGCAAATTAAAATTTTTCTGGAGGAAGTCATTCTTAGGAGCATTTAATTAGATTCTTTGAAAGGCAATACTGGAAAAAATATACACAGTGAATGGCCATAAGTTTTTGTTCTGCACATAGTGAATTACAATCAGATCATGAGGGAACAAATATAGTTTCCTGGCTATAAGAAAATTCCCTACAATAAAATCTATAACAACAAAATGTCTAAAGCATTTCTAGACTATAAATGTTTGAAACTGATTTTCTATATTGTGTTTAAAAAGCCAGGATATCCTTTATTTTCTGTTCTTAATGGAAATGGGGTTTTCTCTATCTTGAGCAAGGTATATTTTGTTTTAAATGAGTCAAGTACATGTTCAGATGATTTTCTCTATTCCAAACAAATTGCATGTATCCTGGGGAACAAATCTGGCACCACAGACAGAAGTCTATAGCTACAAGCACTGGGAACTGACAGGTAGGTCCAATTTTATTATGAATAAATTCACCGCAAAACACAGCCTTGAAGAACCAGCCACTCCCATAACATTTTTAGCTGGAGAGAGAGGAAAGAAAATCAATAGATGATGAGGGAGAGGTTTGGTCAGCATACATAGGTAGATTAAACTCACTGAAGTACTTGCATAAAGGAAGGGGAGGATTCCTTCTAAAACCTAGAATCTGGGCCATTTTGCAAGACTGAGAACAACTGGAGTCCCTGTTAGAAATGCTCTTTAACAACATTTCAAGATCCAGATCTGAGCCCATGCTATGCAGAAAAGGCAGACTTACGACCAAGAGAGATTTATTGCTGGGCTAAGACCCAATCACCAAGCAACAGAAATCAGCAATGAAGTCCTCCCAGGACACAGAACTAACCTACTGGAAAATCACAATGCATAAGGCACAACCATTTACTCACATAGAGTGGTCACCTAAGTCCACAGCAGAACTTCACAGACCCAGACATTATCTCAGGTGCAGATCAGCACCTTCAGTGTTGAGAAGCGATAACTGACTTGAGGGAGTCCAGGGACTTCTCTGTCCAGCCAGCTAACTAGAATCAGAGTGTAGGTCTCCCAACCACTGATTGTACTATACCACACCATGCTGCCTCTGTTCTTTAGGTGGAAAATGACAATCCATTGTGAAAGCATAAATTAGAAGTCAAGACAAAAGAATGTTTATGATATCTTCTCTCACTTAGCCTCCTTTGGTTTCATCATTTCATGTTAGCATTATTTTAAAGAATGTTCCATCATCATAGAATGAGGAACAAAGCTCTTTATAAAGTAATGATGAAACCAAAAGGTCCAAAGGCGAGGGAACAGTGAATGTAAGTTACTAAAGAAACGAGCAAGAAGCATGTGTCAGGGAAAATCAGTGCTTCTTATAGTGTACTACTGTGGCACCCTCCCCATGCTCACGTAATGTATTTGCTCTGGAAATGTCATTGTATGCTAGGACATTGGTATTGAAGGCTTCACTCTTTCCCAAATACATCACTCTTTGGAAGAAGCCAGGCCCTTAGGAATTAGACTCACCTCTTGTGAGAGGCAGCCTCACCTGCCGTTGGAAACAAGCTGCCAGACTCTGAGGGCCAACGAGATGGGGAGGAAAGAAGCCAGCACTGCTGGACTGAGGAACATGTAAATATCTTCTGCCTTCTTGGTGAGCAAGGACGATCATCTTTTCATAGAAGTAATTGTGTGTATATTGTGATTGTAGTTTGTGAAGAAAATGCAATGGTTTGCTTTGACAGCTCCCAAATGTACCTGTTAAGTGTGAATGTGCCTGCCTCATTGCCTCACGTGCCAAACACAGTACTGAATGCGTTCTTTTTAAATAAACTGTTTTATTGTGCATTGGAAAGCACTGCTGGTTTTCTCTGTCCCATTTGGAATGGCACACACATGTGCACACACTTGCATGCGCTAACACCCACAATGCATGCAATGAAGAGACAGTGTGCATTCACTTGGATTTCATTCTGAGTGTTTTGAAGTCTTCTCCTGGAGGTTTGTAAACTACATATAAAGACTGGGCTTGGCTGTCTACAACCTGGAACTAGCAACAAATACCAAAAGCACTATCTTTCCATGGATCTTCTAAATGCAAATAATGCAACAAGCTCTTAACATTATTAATAATGATACATAATTCTTCAATGTTACAATTAAACACATATTTTATTTCATCAATAAACCACTGAGGGAGAGATGCTCAGGGCCTTGGTTCACTTAGTTATACACTAAGATGAGAACTCAGCTTGACCCTTGATGCAAATCTTTCCCCTGCACCTCTGACCTGTTCCAGTCTCTTCAGGTCACCTCCTCATAAAGCCGTTCCTGACTGCTGCTATTGGCCTCTATCCCCTTACCCTGTATTATTTTTTCTTCAGAGCATTTCTTTCATCACTGGAAACAGTATTGACTTACTCCTTGTTTATCGGTGTCTCCCACTATATTATAAGCTCTTCCTTCTACAAATCAGATAATTTTGCCTGTCTTAATCATGCTATGCCCCCAATGCCTAGAACAGAATTAAGAACTTAGTAGGCTCAGTCAGTATTTGTAGGATGGATGGACTGATGGATGGGTGACTGAAGGGATGGGTGAATGGATGTATGATGGGTGGGTGGATGGATGGGTGGGTAGGTAGGAGGACAGGAGGATGGCTGGATGGGTAAATGAGTTGTTAGAGGCACCAGGGTCTGTATTACTTCAGTTTATCCCTTGGCTCTCTCTGCCTCCACATCTTTGTATTTGTACCACAGAAACCAGAAGTTTTGGTTGCTTCAGACAGCACCAAGAGCAACACTCAATAAGTATTTTTTGAATGAGTGAAAGAACAGTACTAGGAATTATTTTTCTCAATATCTGTGCTCCAACATCAAAAACGTCTCAGCACATTAATGCACACACAAACACACACATGCACCTACAACACAAAACACATCCTGTTCTTGTTACTGGCTGGCTGCAATTTCAAACAAAAACTTGAATGGGGTTAAAAACTACAACTGGATGAAAAGACCCCACCTTCGGTAACCATAGTGGCATCTGAAAGGGCTGCGGCTCTTTAATTCAATGTAAAGCCCATGCGGTTCACTATGTACAACACTTGGCAAGACAGAATGGAATACAAAATTAACAGTTACAAGTATGAATGAACTTAAAAAGTCTTGTTGGGGAAATTGTTCAACACATTACAAGAGAATATCTTTTATCCAGGTGGCTCAGCCAATGTGGAAAACACAGATGAGGGATAGAGACAGAGTAGGTAGCCCTATTAAATTGAGTGAAAACAACAAAAATTTTAGAGGTCAAATGTAATAGTTAGGGCTTATATTTTCTGAAAACAATTTGGCAACACAAACACTGAGGAGAATGGCAGGGAGAGAAAGTTGTTCTAAGTCACTTAAAAAACTTTGCCAAGATGTGAAATTGACATCAAGTTTATTGCAGGCTGTCTGCCTGGGGCTGATTACTACAAATTAAATTTTGAAAGTAAATTTTTTTTCTAGGAAAATGCAATGCCGCAGTTTGACCAAGAGAGGATTTAAACACACACACACACACACACACACACACGAAAAGGGTGGGCAGCCTTTAGCCTCGCAGTTAAGATGTCCACATCCCACACTGAGCACCAAGGTTTGCTGCCTGGTTCTAGCTCCTGACTCCAACCTCCTGCTAATACAGATCCTGGGAGGCAGCAGCCATGGCTCCAGTATTTGGGTTCCTGCCAGCCATGGAGGAGACCTGGATTAACTTCCTGGCTTCTGACTTGGGCCTGGGCCTGGGCCCAGCCCTGGCTCTTCTGTGTATTTTTAACAAAAAAGAAAAGTGATTTTTATATCAACCAAAAATTCCCAGCGCTAAACAAAAGTATTTAAAGGACAGAATGTTCATTTTGCTTAAATGACTTACTTTTATTATTACAAAATATTCATTGAAAAACTACTAGAAAATAGAGTAAAACAAAGTATTTTAAAACTCCTAAGCCTTTCACCTGTTTCTCTGAATGTATGCTTATTCTACATCATACATTCTGTTGTATTTTCTGTTTTTTCTCACATAAAAATACATCAAGAACATCTTCCATGACAAATATTCTATGATAAACTCACACTATGAAAGGACTGTAGCTTCTTAAGTCAATTCTCCACTGTTTTTTTTTTCAAATTTAGGTTCTTTGCAATTTTGACTTGTTATAAACAGTGCTCTGGTGAAGATATTTGAATTAAATGTTTGATTATTTCTTTGGATAAATCTCTTGAAGTGAATTTTCAAGAAGTATGAATAATTTTTATAAGAGGAATCTTTTTCAAAACCAGTCAGAAATGTTCAAGTAGATGTCCGTTGGTTGTATTTCTAAATCTTTATTTCCCTAGAAAACTTGTAAAAACAGGAGAAAAATATGCCTCATCATTGGGTATGATGTCTTCACCAATAGAATAATGCCTTTTTGTGTACTAAGCTAAAATAAATAAATAAGCTATTGTGTGCTACTTAAATTCAGTTAGTTCATCCCTGGTTTAGAAGCTGGAGGAACATCAGACACTCCAGAGAGAAAGTCCATCCAATTGCATCCTCATTACTAATCAAGTAAGAAGCAGCCAGGACTATGTGGGAGAGACGGACCTTCAATACAATGATAAATAACTCTTTTCCTTATTCTGAGAGTATGCTTATTGCTTACTCAATCCTACCAACCTAATAATGCTTCCAATTCACATTAAGTCCAAGAAGTCAAAAGAAAAAGGTCGAACTAAACAATCTACCTTGAGGCTACACAAATCCTATAGATCAGCTGTTTTTGCTGAACCTTTTGAAATCAATATCTCAACTTCTATAGGAGAGATGTAACTTGTTTAACAAATTCAAAATATGAACACACAGATTTTCAAAGTAGATTTTCTTCAAAATGCCCAATGCAATCACTACAGAATTCCCACTCTACCATGTGTCTTTAAAGGAACCTATACTTGCACCCCTCCCCAAATTGTAAATACATTCATCTCTGTGGGCCTCATAGTTTCTGTCACAACTTCTCAACTCTTGTGTTGTAGCATGAAAATAGTCATGGATACTAAATAGATGGATGAGTGTGACCATATTATAGTAAAACTTTGTTTAAAAAAGCAGCAACCAGATGGAGCCCATGGTACCATGGTTTGCCAAGCCCTGTTTTAGGTAACAACCCCTTACTGTATGGCAGATATTTCATTTGACCTTCATTGTGTTAGTTTCTTAATTAGCTTGATAATGAGCTTGGTGACTTAAAACAAAAGACATTTATTCCCTATTGGTTCCAGAGGCCAGAAGTCTGAAATCAAGGTATCAGCAAAGCTGATTCCTTTGGGAGCTCTGAGAGAGAACATGCTTCATGCTTCTTTCCTTGCTCTGGGAACTCCCAGGTTCCTTGGAGCTCCATGGCTTTATAGGTACATCACCCCAGTCTCTGCCTCCACTTTCACCTGGCCTTCCCTGGGTGTCTGTTTCACCTTCTCTTCCATTGTAATGACTCTCCATTGAATTATGATCAATCCAAATCTAGGATGATCTCATCTCAGGATTCTTATTTTAATTATGTCTGCAGAAACCCTTATTACACATTCTGAGTTTCCAGGTGGACATATCTTTTTGGGAGCACAATTCAACCCACTATATCCATTGACAACAGTACCCAGCCACCAAGTAGTTCAGGAACCTGCAGAGCCAAGCCCATGCAACACAACTTGGAGATGCAGAGACCTAGATGTACTCAAGATGTGATCACTCCCTTTCAAAGGTGACAAATCCACCCTGCAAAAGCCCATCAGCACTGTTGATGGAACTTATGTCCTCAATTAATTATATTTTGCAAAGCTCTCCATTGTCTGTAGACAGTAAATGACTATGCTTCCAACAACAGATTCAAAAACTTAAAATAAAACATTTGTTCAAAGACAACACATTGTAAAGCATACCTAATACACAAGAACTCATTTCCCACATCAACAGAATGCTCAACGCCAGGGATATTGATCCTGTGTAAGTGAGTTTTCTGGCTGGGGTACATGCACCAGGTTGAAAGAAAAAAATATGGATGGAGAAAATATGAAAGTTGACTAACCTATGACATGATAAGTTCAGAAGACATGTCTACAATGTTTCAGTGGACATAGTTATAGTTGTTCAACACCTTAAAGATCAATTTAAAACTCATTCTCATCTTTGCAGCAGATATCACAGATACAGAGATATAGATCTAAACAGCTTTAGTCACAAACACTAATATGTCTGATTTAGCTTCCAGAGACCTCTGTGACCTAATCAGCAAACAAAGCCTTTTGGGAACCAAGGTGGAAATTTCGTTGGAGATGTTTTTCTCAGAAATGGGACACATTGAAACTATCTTTAACAATGTGTGGAGATGGAAATGGAAGCTGATTGAGTGAGCTGGAGGAAAGAAAAGTCAGGGTTCAGTAGAAAATCAGAAACTGAAACAGCCACGAGATTGGTTTCCTCCTGTTGGAAGCACAGTGTCCTTCAAAATGAAACATCTACAAGAAACTCGGCTGCCTTTGAGGATGTCAGAACCAGAATGAATACTTGGAACCTTCATTCTTGGAAACAAATTTGTGCACAAAGTGAAGGCCCCTAAAAGGAAATGGCCTAATTGATTTTTCGTGTAGGTAATGGGGGTACCCAGATAGTAGGCAAACCACATCACACATACCCCTGACTGTCTAGATGAGGAAATGAGTCCCTCCTGGCAGGGACCACTACACGGCTTGTCATTCTCACTCTCTGATCCTCACTAAAGCAGATTTTCTATGTGAGGGATCCAGCAAACACTAGAGGAGGTGAGAGGGATGATGAGTGCGATAAGTTCAGTGAGCCCTTGGTATAAGAGGGAGGGCCAGGTTGATCTGGCCAGGAAGAGAACATGAGGCACCAACCAGGGACAAAGGATAGAGAATTTCAGGCTTCTCCCTCATCTTTCTCCTGCTCTATGTTCCCTACTGCTGAATACCTAGACTGTCTCCCTGTTGTGCAGAGACTCTCTGGCAGCGCCTTTAAATGGGTTGCTACAGTTACAATGTTTGTGCCCCCCTCAAAAAATTAATACGTTGAAACACTAGCCCCAATGTGATGGTGTTAGGAAGTAGTGAGAGGTGATTAGGTCATGAGAGCATAGCCCTCATCAATAAAATCAGTGTCCTTATAAAAGGGATCCTGGAGAGCTGCCTGGATGCTTCCACCATGTGCGATATAGAGAGAAGGCACCACTGGTGAACCAGGAGGCAGGTCCTCACCACACACTAACTCTGTCAGCACCATGATCTTGGACTTCTCAGCATCCAGAACTGTGAGAAGGAAATGTCCATTCTCTGATTCACTCCCCTAGATGGTCACAATGGCCAGGGCTAAGCCAGGTCAAGGTCTGGAGCCTAGAATACCATCCAGATCTTTCAAATGGGTGGCAGGGGCCCAAGTGCATGGGCCATCTGCCACTGCTTGCCCAGGTGCATCAGCAGGGAGATCAATTGAAAGTGGAGCAGCCAGGACACACAGTTTGTTATTAAAAGCACTGGAACAGGGTCCAGCACTGTGGCATGGGGGTAAAGCTGCCACCTGCAGTGCCAGCATCCCATATTGGTGTGGGTTCAGTTTGAGTCCCAGCTGCTCCACTTCCAATCCAGCTCTCTGCTATGGCCTGGGAAAGCAGCAGAAGATGGCCCAAGTCCTTGGGCCCATGCACCACAAGGGAGACCTGAAGAAGCTCCTGGTTCATGGCTTCAGATAGCCAAGCTCCAGCCATTGCAGCCATTTGGGGAGTGAACCAGCAGATGGAAGACCTCTCTCTCTCTGCTTTTCTGTAACTCTGACTTTCAAACAAATACATCTTTAAAAAAAGGCACTGGGACACATTAAGCCATTGTCCCTGTGGTCTCATTTGCTCTCTCCAGCCTACACTGACCTTCCTCACAAACAGAGCCTGTATACCCCTCCCACTCAACTCCCAGTTCAGTGCGCCTTCTTGTCTGTGTCCCTGTGTGGATTAAGTTCTACCTTGTTTTTTAACCAGATTTCCCTTGAGATGCATAAGCCGTAGGTTATCCTTAGGCTCATGACCTAAGCCAGCCCCTGGAGAATGTCTGACCAAACCCACAACACCCCCAAACCCAGTCCACCTAATGAGGCAACCAGACAACTGTTAGAGTAACCCCAGGAATGGGAAGCCAGGAAGCCAACCTCCTCTGCTAACGGTTTAGAAACATAAAGAAGCTCAAGCCATAAAAAAGGAGATTGTATTGCACTGGAAACGAAAAAAAAAAAAAAAAAACTGAGTTCCTCTGTGAAGGGACAAAGTGACCACGGAGAGAGAGGTAGAAACCAGGATAGGCAGATTATTGACAGGCTTGTGGGAAAGTGACATCTTCAGAACCCCAGGCACAATTTTGCTGTCCCAGCAGTGTTTGAGAGAGCCACATCAACTTACGTTGCTAATGATGAGAGAGGTAAGTTCAGTGAGCTCTTGGTATAAGGGTGATTAATTTAGTATCAGAGCAAAAACCCAGCTTGTCCAGATTAATGCAATTCCTTAGACTTTATTTTTTTTTTAATTTATTTGACAGATAGAGCTAGTGAGAGAGACAGACAGAAAGGTCTTCCTTCCACTGGTTCACCCCCAAAATGGCCGCCACGGCCGGCGCTGCACCAATCTGAAGCCAGGAGCCAGGTGCTTCCTCCTGGCCTCCCACGTGGGTGCAGAAGCCCAAGCACTCGGGCCATCCTCCACTGCCTTCCTGGGCCACAGCAGAGAGCTGGACTGGAAGAGGAGCAACCGGGCCTAGAACCTGGCGCCCATATGGGATGCCAGCGCTACAGGCGGAGGATTAACCAAGTGAGCCACGGCGCCAGCCCTAATTCCTTAGACTTTAAATCTTCAAAAACAAGTATCACTAAAAGATAGGGTGCATATAGAAACTGTCCCAATTTAACCTCCAAGTGTCCAGCTACAGACCCTACCTTCCCCAGATAGATTTGCATTCCTCATGCCTGTTCCCTCACCAGAACGTGCAATTGTTCTTTTCCTACCCTGCCTTAAAATCCCACCCACGGATGGTATTTCTTCTGTTTGTCATTTTTTTGTGTTTTCTGCTCTGTACCTATCACTCAGCTCCCTGGGAGCCAGACCCTTTCTCTCACAGCAGGTGCTGGGTGTTCATTCATTGCATTCATGGTTGCGCAGGCTTTCCTGTGGCTTGTCTTAGAGCCACACCTGTAGGGTCCTTGCAGCAGCTATTCTTTTCCTCTTGGCAGCATCATTTCTATCAAGATAAAGTTCTGCATCCAGTTCAGAAGAAGTAGATGGTGTGGCTCGAGCTCTGCATTCAACAGCCACATGGAGAACTTACTCAGTGGTTGACCCACCCCAGTCTGGGTCAGAAAGTTCTGTTGTGGTTGCTGTCGTTTTTCTTCAATGCATGTGGCTCCGAGGAATCAGAGCACACAGCTCGATTTTGCCAAGAAGCTAACCAAATGGTAGCAATGATTCTCGTGAGCAGATACATCAAGAAATCCCTTCACCTTCCAAGATTTGATCGCATTGCTTACCTCACATCCCTTACCTGGCACAACAGATATTAGCGTGTTAACTAACAGTGGCTCTCTCTGTATGTTCAAATATTGGAGGCTTTCTCTAGTTTGCTAAATTTTCTCCAGTGAGCATGCTTTGATGATTTTTATCTCCTCCCACTCCATTCCCCCCATACCCAACACCAAAAACCCCAATGATCCCACTCTAAATACCACTTAAAAATATGCTAAGAGGTTCAGTTTCATCTGTAAGTGACGACCCTGATGGAGGAAGTCCTGAGGACCCCAGAGTAATATGTTTTCATCCACCAACTACAATGTTTAACCAAGCACCAGGAGTTAAACAAGAAAAAACGGTAGATGTGCACATTGATAGCTGTACCCAGGAACATCAGTCTCCACAGACAGATGTCCCAAATAACCTACTGTGGCTCAAAGCCAGTGGTACCCCATTCTTAGTGTTCGTTCATGGGGACCACGATGCAGGAATCAGGGGTGCCATGAGCTATGACTAACGGATACTTCAAGACCTGGGTCAAATCAAGAAGGGGGAGGGAAACCCTTTGTTCAAAGCAACCCCAGTCTACATCCTTGCCCCCAGCTAGAAGCAGGACACCAAGGGGTGATATGGAGGACACTAGGCTTCTCAGATTGAGAGACAAAGAATATCAACATTGGAATTCAGGAATTTCAGAGGCTCCAGGGAGTGAAGTCACTTCTCCTAAGTCCCATAGCTTGAGAGTGGCAGATGTAAGACTGGAATCTAAGTCCAATGACACTGTGCTAAAAAGAAGCAGGGGGACATCAGAAACAAAATGGGCCCCTACCTCCCTGCACCTGCCACCTGCACCCACCCCTGCAGTGGCCTTCGAGGTCCCCCTGTGCTGTACTCTCCTTGGCTCTTAATCTAAAGGCAGCTGCTTAGATTAGAAATAACCACTGGGCTCCATAGTTAGCAATTAACTTGTCAGCATTCCAGCAGCAACAATGCAAACACTATAGGGTCTGCTGAAAATGAAAACCGAAAGTAAAATACAGCAAAGGAGGTCTAAAGAAATGTATTACTTGGTGAGTCTGGTAATTGGAGCTAATTCTGATTCCTCCTTACAGCAGAAAAGGTAAGGATGGGGTAGTAGAAGCATGTTACTCATTGGTGTTTTCCTATGAGCTATCGAGAGGGGCAGGGGGAAAAGCCTGGGGACCACTAGTGACCAGCTGGTTTTAGCTCAAAGATCTGCGTGCTGGGAAACCTCAGTCTCTGGCTAGCCCAAGCAGCTGGTCAACCCTAGAGAAAATTCAAGCAGTGCATGAATGTGGTGAATACAAATTACAACTTTGTTTGGACTAATCTCTAAGTTAATAAATGTCTTTTAACTGTGAAATAGGTAACAAACCACAGTGATATTTGCAGTACTTTTGTTTGACTACCAATAGAAATCCCAAATACTTATATATCACATTATATTGCCTCACCACTTTGAAATGAATAGGTTTTAATGCCACCACTAACTATTATTCAATACAGCAAAGAAGCACATATTGCTGTATAAAAATTAGTTCTTAATATATTGACAGTTATATGCAATATAATTGCATCTAAAAATTATGATATGTAGGGTCAGCATTGTTGTGCAGTGGGTTAAGCCACCACCTGTGACACCAGCTCCCCGTGAGTGCAGGTCCAAGTCCTGGATATTCCACTTCCAATCCAGCTCCCGGATAATGTGCGAGAAATCAGCAGAATATGGGTCCCTGCCACTCACATGGAAGACCCAGATGGTGTTCCTGGCTCCCAGCTTCACCTGGACTGGTCCCAGCTATTGTTAACAATCTGGGGATGGAACCAGAGGATAGAAGATATCTCTCTTTTTCTCTCTCTCCCCCTCCCTCCCTCCCTCTCTCTCTCCCCTCCTTTGACTTTGCCTTTCAAATAAATAAATAAATCTTTAGAAAAAATCATGATATGTGGTCTATAGACTTCAGAAGATCAAAGAGATCCAAATCCCTAAAAATAACTTGAGGTGCCATGCAGAGATGCCATGCAGAACCCAGGACTAACTTTCTTTCTTTTCTTTTTTTTTTTTATGGGACTTAACTTTATAAGAGTGAAATTTATGGAATGATGCAACAGAGATCGTACTCCAGGATTCAAAGACTTTTTCTCATTTTAACCTCCCTCCAACCCTCTTGTAAGGTTACTGTTGACTTTCCAAGGTTATGGTGATAAAAATCCATGCACTTAAACATTAGGCAAGGCAATCTTCTCAAGGCAGACCCAGGACCAGAATTGTCCCTTCTGATTCTTAGTCCAGGACAGATCCACCCTGGGATATGTTTGAGGTCAGAAAAGCACAAAATTGGGGGGTAAGCATTGTGGTGCAGAAAGTTGAGCCAAAGCTTTACATGAGCATCCCATATCAGTGACAGGTCAAGTCCCAGCTGCTCTCTTTCTGATCCAGCTCCCTGTTGGGGCACCTGGGGAGGCAGCAGCAGATGGCCCAGGTAATTAGGTCCCTCCTAACTACATGGGAGATCAGATGGAGTTCCAGGCTCCTGGCTTTGGCCTGGATCAGCCAAGGTCATTGTAACCATGTGAGGTGTGAAACAGTAGATGGATCTCTCTCTTTCTCTCTCTCTCCCTCTCCCTCTCCCTCTCCCTCTTCCTCTCTCCCTCTGTCACTCTTCATTTCCAATAAATAAATAAATATTTTTAAAGATTTTATTTATGCATTTGAGACATAGAATTACAGGCAGAAAAAGGGAGAGACAGTGAAAAAAGTCTTCCATCCACTGGTTCACTTCCCAGGGACTGCAACAGTCAGAGCTGGGCCAATCCAAAGCCAGGAGCCAAGAGCTTCTTTTGGGTCTCCCATGTGGGTGCAGGGGCTCAAGAACGTGGTCCACCTTTCACTGCTTTCCCAGGCCATAAGCAGGGAGATGCATTGGAAGTGAGCAGCCGAGACATGAACTGGCAGCCAGGACACGAACCAGCACCCATATGGGATGCTGGCACCGCAGGCAGAGACTTAGCCTACTACACCACAGTGCTAGCCCTAAATAAATATTTTTTAAAGTACAAAATTAGAAAGTTGCTTCCTTCTCTATGCAAGAGCCTGGATTTATTTATAAATAAGTTTACTTATTTATCAGAGTCTCTGTTCTCACTCTGAGCAGGCACCTATTCTCTCATCTAAATCCCACTCCCCTGCCATGACTGTGACTCTGGGGATGTTCACTAAGTTTTGAAGCATCTTCCCATTACCTTCTACAAATTTTCTACTCTCTATTGCTTATGTAAACAAGTGTCTGTTACTGGATGCTTCCTGGAACTGAATTCTAGCTGTATGTCTCTGAGGACATTGAATTCCATCTCCCAGAGGCTCTACTATTTCAGGATGGCTAGAACCTAGGCTTCACCACCTCCTTCTCAGTCCTCTCCAAGCTGTGGCAGCACACAGGTGACCCTAGTGGCTTCCAGTCTCAGTGACTCTTACGAGTTAATAAGTGCCTCCAGAGATTGAAAAAAAGGTGTCTGCTGGAAAGGAGAGTCATTATTTTCCTATTATCAAAGGAGAGGAGAGCAGGATCCATTTTTCATCCTATTTAGAAATTAACTTCATCTCAACAATAGTTTTTAACCTAGAAATGTCAGTGTCTTTCTATTAGAAAGTCTTCATTATCCTGCAGGTGTGGAAAGCAGCCACGCACTGATTGGATGGCTGGAGGCCCTTCTAGAACCCCTTCACTGCCCTGCAAGCAGCTGTGCCTACTCCAGTACGACCTCATCTTAACTTTACTAAAAACAAAGCATATGTCCCACCAAAAGAGCATGCAAACATGCTCACACCAGCTTCATTTGTAGTCACCAAAAACAGAACGAACTAAAATTTCCATCTAGAAATGAATGATAAAACTGTGATATACACTATTCAGCAAAAAAAGGAGTGAACTACTGATACACTCAACAACATAAATGAATCTCAAAATAATCACATTGAGTGAATGAAAACAAACTTAAACGGATATATACTGAGTGACTATAAAATTCTTAAAAACACAAACTGATGTATAGTGATGGGTAGCAGGCCACTGGTTGCCTGGAATGGGAGAATGGGGAAGGGAGAAATGGGGAGAGTTAACAGGGAAGGGCCACAATGGTAACACAAACTTCTGGAGGTAACAGATAGACTCATTATCTTGGTTTGGATGTGTTATGACAAGCCAAAAACTCTCGTTGATTTGATTCCCAAGGTAACAGTGCTGGGAGTTGATGGGATCTTTAAGCAGCAATGAGATCACTGTGACTCCAACCTCATGAAGGGATTAATATAGTTCCCACGAGAATGGGTTACCATAACACGAGTCCAGCTTCATCACTTGCTCTGTGCTATCCTCCCTCCTCACCAGGTGATCTATTTCCCACTCATTCACTTCCCTTCTGCTCTTCCACCCTCCAAGGAGCAGCACACGGCCCTCATCAGAAGCCAAGCAGAAGCAGGCACCATGCTCTAGGACATGTAGAACCATGAGCTCAACAAAGTAACCAGCCCCAGGTACTTTGCCATAACAACCAAAGTGGACTGAGAGAGTGGTGAAGATTTTATGGGAATGCACAGATGTCAAAACTATCAGATTTGAAACTAAATATTTGAGATTAATGGTATGTCAGTTATAGTGCAATAAAACTAAATAAATAAATAAATGTAAGTTATTTAAAGTTCAGTTGACTTACCCCTGACTTTGGCATATTCTCCCCCTACCACCACCATTTTCTTTCCTTGAAAAAGTTCACCACTTTCTGAATTCTATTTCCTTTTGAATACTTTCTGTTCTCAGCTCTATGATTTTTTTTTTGGTAAAATATATATAACACCATTGATCACATTAACCATTTTTAGGTGAAAAGTTCAGCGTGACTAAGCGCACTCACGTAGTTGTACAGCCATCATCACCATTCATCTCCAGAACTTTTTAGTCTTCCCGAACTAAAATTCTGCACCCATTAAACAATAACTTCCCATTCCCTCTCCCTCCAACCCCTAGCAACCACCATCATATTTTCTCTATCATTTTGACCACTCTAGAAAACTCACATAAGTGAAGTCATGTGATATTTGTCCCTTTTTTCCCCAAAGATTTATTTATTTTATTTGAAAGAATTACAGTGAGAGAGAGAGAGAATGACACACACACACACACACACACACACACACAGAGAGAGAGAGAGAGAGAGAGAATGAATCTGTCTTCCATCCACTGGTTCACCCTGCAAATGGCTGCAAGGGTTGGAGCTGGGCTGATCCAAAGCCAAGAGCCAGGAGCTTCGCCTGGGTCTCCCACATGGGTGCAGGGGCCCAAGCACTTGGGCCATCTTCCACTGCTTTCCCAGGTACATTAGCAGGGAGCTGGATTGGGAGTGGAGTAGCTGGAACTTGAACCCGCACCTATATGGGATGCCAGAGCTGCAGGCGGAGGCCTCACCTAGGACATACACTGTCCCCAATATCTGTCCTTTTCTGACTAGCTTATTTCATTTAGTACAATGTCCTCAAGGTTCATCCATGCTGTAGAATTGTCAGAATTTCCTTTCTTTTATGTCAGAATAATATTCCACCATACAGATAGACCACATTTGTTTTATCCATTCACCCACTGCTGTACATTGGGGTTGCTTTCTCTTTTAACTGTGTCTAATCGGTTTTTAAAGTTAGGATTTTGTACCTTATCTGACTCATTCTTTTCAGAATCAAAGCAGTGGTCTCTTCTAACTCTCTACTCCCAAACCAGAATTAGAAGTCCTATACTTACTGAATTGTAATCTCATTTCTCAAAATCTGGTATCTATATTCTATCAAAAAATAAACAAACAAAAATAAAGATAACAAATCACAAAACACTCATATATAACCAAGCCTCATATTTGTAGAGATACTGTGTTTTTAATTATCTGAGATTATATCATCCCAGTGCAAGCAGATACACAGTCACAACTGGATGGAGACTAAAATTCTCACTCCTTGATTCTTAGTCTTGCTGTTTTCCAGCTACATCGTGTAATCTCCCTAACTTGACTGAAAGACACATTATCAAATTGAGAGATATCATATCATAAAGTTGTAGATTTTCCCACAAATTAATAGATGCATTTTGCATAAGTCCAATAAAGATTACAACCATATTTTGAGACTAGAAGACAGACAGCAAAGTGAAGAACATCTTGACTTCATAAAGTGTTTGTGAATACCAGCCTGAAGAATCTGAAGAAACAACCCCAAAACTACTGAAAAACAATCAGTAATGAACACCTAGCCTTGGCAGACAGTAAAACACATAAAAAAGCTACTAAAACTAAAAGTGTATAACTAGTGGATGAGCAGACAGAAAAATCAATGTATTCTATTCTTAAACAGAACTTTTGAAAACAGATCCAAGAATTTAGTGTATGATTATAATTACATTTTAAATCAGCCACTAAACAAATGGCACTGAGAAAATAAATGACAAGCACCTATAAATGAACAGCAAGAAAGTCAAAGCTACAGTCACTCAGGTTCCCAGTTCTAAGGAGAGGTTGTCAGTGCTGTTGTTGCTGTACTGTTGTTTGTTTGGGAGGTGGAGAGACGGAAGCTCCTGTCCACCGGTTAACTACCCAGAGGCCTGCAATACCCATAGGACTGGAGGCAGCAGCTGGGAACTCAATCCACATCTCCCACACAGGTGGCAAGAATTCACTTGTGGCAGCCATATCCTTTGCTTCCCAGGGTGTGCGTTAACAGCAAGCTAGAGTCAGGACCCAGAGCCAGGAATGAAACCCGTGTACCCCAATGTGGCCTTCAACCATCCTAAACAGCTCTTCACTCTCAGCCACATGCCGACATCTGCACTGTTGCTTATAATGCAATCCCTTGGGCTCTCCTTCAACTATATTTATTTTTTGGTTTCACTTACCAGGAAATTTTTATCAGGTTGCTCAAATGTTTGGATTAACTAACCATCTTGCAAACAGTCACTTATTCGAAGTGTGCACCATTTTTTACTGGCAAATTTTAAAGAATCCAGTTTTCTTTTATATTACTAGCTGCAATAGAGAAGGCTGAAGAATGGCTGCTTAGATATTTCCAAGGAGGAAATATGATTTACAAATATTCAATGAATGCAAATTTAAGCCCATATTAAGGGCCAAGCAGTATACTAGGTGCTAAAGATACAAAAATGAGTAAGGCCCAGTCCTAACTTCAAAATACTTTTTGACCCAATCAGTTAAGTAGAGAGACTGTGTGCAACACACATCACCTCTCCACTTACTGTGGAATTATATTGTTTGGTTTTCATTTGGTTATAACAAATGAAAACACTGAATGGAAGCATCAACTACCAGGTAAACATACAAAATTCCAGAAGAAGTATTCAACACAGCTTTTGCCTATTGGATCTCTGCAGAGATTAAGCAAGGTCGTTAGAATATGATGCCTGTGTCAGAGGATGCTCACCCCAGCAGATTTGCTGAACAAGATGGATCCTCTCCCATCTCTCCCCCTCGCCCCACAAAGCAGTCACAGCCGGATACTTTATCATCCACAGGATAGAGCATCCTCTGCCCAAACCAGCCTGACAAGCTGGTTGCGTTAGGCTGTGACATACAAAATATGGCATAATTGTAGACTGTAATCATCATGATGATAGCTGACTTGATAAGAGAGGTCAAATCCCATTTTTATATCCTGAATTTCTAAAATATTGTTTCGTCAAAAAAATCAATTTCTCATTTTTCTAGCGTTAACTTGAAAAGGGGATAATTGATCAAGCCTAAATCCCTTACATCACCCAGGACTGTGTGAAAGGCTCAGACCCAGCAAGCCACTTGAGTCGGGGCCAGGCGAACAGCAGTCGTCTTCCGCGTCTAACACCCATGGGCCCAAGCAACTTCAAAGCAAGAACACGTTTTACATCCTTTGGTTAAGACTGTGGGGAAAACATTGGCTCGTGGAATATAGATGCTCAGCTGGCTCATTTGGGTTTTGTGGTCCAATTTGTGGATGAGATATTTATAAAATCCGGTGATTACAATGCCATCTCATTAACATTCATTAAATGAAAACCACAAAGCACAGGATGGGAATTCCAGTCTGAGGGGAGAGAGAGGAGGACGATGAATAGGGAGACTGGCTTTTCCACCTTGGCTCAGGCAAAAAGACACCCAGATACATGGGGCCCCTTCTACTTCCTTTCAGTTAGAATTGTTCCTTATTGAAGGAAAAAGGGAAGAGAGAGAAAAGAGGGTAGCTTTTCTGTTTGTCAGTTTTGTTTGATCCCTAAGCAAACTAAGTCCCAGGCAAGGCCAAGTCCATTTTCCTGCAAATTTGAATTTGAGTTCTCCACTCTTTGAATGAGGCAAGTTTTACCTCCTCCAGAAACTCTGCCTAGGCTAAACTTACCCCCAGGAGGTCTCTACATACACAGTGAGGCCGCGTGGACCAGGCTGGTGTCACAGTGTTTTTAGCACAAAGTTGCTGTTGCTGTTGCTGCCTGGGGACTGACTTCTGTCCCTGTCCCTGTGTGCAGAGTAGCTTCTTGGAGTCAACCAACACTATGCAGTGAGAAAAGCCTGGGCTCCAATCCCAGCTCTGGTACACGCTGGTATCAGGACCCCTGATAATATCCGCTTTGTAAGGATGATACAGTGGCAGGGCTGGGGGGAAATACATGAAACACATATCTAATGATATCCACCACAATCTCAATCAGTGGTAACTAGGTTTATTATTCTTTATTCATATCACTGGCTTTTCTCTCCCAGTACATCCCAGTGCATTGTATGTAGAACCACAGTAAGACTATCCATGTGGTGAACATTCAGTAATCACCAGTTGAGTGTAGGAATGGTGCAATGTTTAGAGGAAGAACATTTGAAAGTCAGGCTCCACCTTCAGTGATTAATCAAACTCAGTGATTACAACTATGGCAAATGCAGTGAACTTCCTTGAGGACTCTACAAAATTTTCAGATGTGCCTTCCTTCTTTATCAATTATAGGAAAACCTCAATCTCCAGTGTTCTTCCCTCCCATAGCATACTTGCTACCTTACCTTGTTCCCACAACATATCTGCACACACACACACACACACACAACAGTGCTGTTTCAGTGGTGCTTAGAGTCTCTGAACACAGCATCAGAAAGAACAATTAATAACACAGAGACCCAGAGGCAGAAACTGCTAGACTTCCAACCCCACAGACAATTGAAAATTGCAATCTTCATCCATACCCTTCACCCACTGTATATGGGGACAAGCGGCACAGCACCATCATCCAGCAAGGATGCTTCCGTGACTTTAACTTAGCACTGTCTGTGGGCCTACGTGGAAAGACAGAGCCACCTGCACACTTACTGGCCTGCAGGCTGAGTAACTGAGGCACAAGACTTCAGGAACCGGTCCTCCCCAGGGTTAGACAGAGACCAAGCTTGGAAGTTACAAGGGACAAGAGAATTCTTTAACACTCCTCACCCAAAAGTAATGGAATGGGCGCCTCCAGAGGTAACAAAATTTTCAAGATGGTATCACTGGAATGATGGGAGAGAGTCTTGCCTTGGGAGGAGGCAGGGGTTGCCAGCTCTGTGGTTCTCCCACCTGTCTGACTCAGTGAGCAGGTGCTGCTGCAAGGCAGGGAGGTGGAGGTGAAGTGGGCATCACGGATGCCCTGGCCTTGGAGCCCTGAAGCCTTCAAAGCTCTGCTACTCCACCTCCCTGTTTATGACGGGTGGGTTCATGTGACAGAGTAGGTTGTTATCCACAGAGTCACAACTCTGAAAGGCTTGGAAAACAAAATCCCCATCCTATTCATTAAATCTTTTCATTAAGGAGAGAAGATGTCTGGAGAAGAGATTATTTTTTCATTCTTCAGCATCGGAAACTTAAAAGTCTTCATCTGTCACCTGATAGCTCCTTCCTCACAGCTGGAATATCCTTAAATTCCCTCTTCTATTTGCCAAACACACACTCTCATTGCACCCAAGTTTCATCTCAATTCTACTTCATTCAGCATTAAGTAGAATAGCAGCAGATGGCTTGTGGAGGATTTGAAAGACATTCAAATTCCCTCCCATCCGAAGTCTAGCCCTTCTACCTAATTGCGGCTGTCCCTGAAACAGCTGCTATCGGAGGCACAGCTTTAGATTACAGCAGTTCTTCTAGAAAGACCCTGGAAAGTGCACAACAAGGGCCATGAACATTGAGGCACACACGAGCAAAGACAGAATCCTGTGAAAAGTGGGAACAAGACCGGAAGGTCAAGATGAGTGGGTGGGTAGGGAGCCATATATGTAAAGTGAATGACAGATCATAGAGTTAAGAGAATGGCAAACCCATGAGTAACACCAATGTCAGGAAAAGGAAGTGAGTCACCAACAGTTCTGGAGTGCAGGGGCAAAGAGGGCATCAAATGGAAACAGCTAAGAGGTAAAGCAAGTTTGCCCCATATTCATTCATTGATTCCTCGTTCATTGAAAACTTCCGTCTACTGCATCCTAGGCACTGAGATGTCAGCCAGGACTATGTTCAACTAACTCTGCCTGTTCACTGGTAGGTATATAAGTCAACAAACCCTGGGTTTCTCCTTTGTTTTGCCAGGGGATGACATAATTGTATATAATACAGTTCCTGGCACATATTCATTGTTTTCCCCTACCTTCCTCTTGCCCTAATTCTGCAATTTGAGTAAGGTTGACTTTCATTTCAATCTTTGAGGCCCTATGGCAAAGCAGTCTCAGAGAGGCACTAAAGTCCACTAGGCCTGTGCCTCGAGCAAGTTGTTTTATCTCCAGAATCCCATGAGAGTGAGATCTACAGTCATGCTCAATGGTGACTATTATTTTTCTTTGAAAATAATGCAATAATGCACATGGAATAAACTACTATACAAATGAGCTAAAATTCTGCTGGGAAATCATGTAAGCCAGACGTGAACTAGCCAGTGAGAAATGAAAGGGCATCAGGGGGATTTACTAAATGATTCCACACTTGATTTGAAAGAGTAAGAAGACTTATCCAAACAATATACATTTAAATGGATCTTCAGATAATCTCTACAAGGCTGGAGTCACCATCATATAGGGTCCCAAGACTAGGGCTACATGAAGTCTCTGCACTAATATAAGGGCACTACGAATGACATGGCAAACACAATGTCTCAATGGTTGAAGGTGATATAGTACTTCCAGCATTTACCCAGGCCAACCTCTGTGCATTTTTAGATTGAATATGGGATGAATTGCAAGAGCTCTTCCAGAGGTAAGGAATCTGAACTACTAACAGTTCAAGAATACATGGATTCATTCAGTTGAATGGATCACATCCATTCATTGAACCTATATTTACCAAGCCCCTACTATGTGCCAGGAACTGTTTCAATTGCAAGAGATATAACTGTGAATAAAACACAGTCTCTGCCTTCTGGAGCTCACATATTAATGAGGGGAGGCAGAAATAAAAAGACAAAGGGGAAAAGAAAAGAATAAGGAAGAGAGAAAGGCAACTCTTCCTTGCACTTATCCCTGTCTAGAGTTAAAAGCTGGGGTCATATGTGAGAGTGGCTAGGTGACCTGCATGGCAAGAAGCCAGGCAGGCAAAGATCTGAATGACAACATCTGAGTTACTGCCTTGTATTTCACAGAATGACATACTTTTCTTGCTAGAAGGGACCTTAGTGATCAAGCCCAATGCTCTCAATTAAGCACAATGGAATCAAGACCCCAGGAAGCAACATGACATCTCAAAGCCAAATAAATTAGTCAGGATTCTCTACACAGAGATTTCTCTGTTTTTATTTGCTGGAAGGCATAAATAGAAAAAAGCGATAATTATTCAATAAATACCTGTTGAGCAAGTACTTTGGGTGAGGGAAGCATTGTGATGGCAAGTCTTAGAGCCCAAGCTCTCTAACAGGGAATGAGAATTGCACAATTAAAGTAAGCAAGAGATCCAACTACTGGATACAGAGTAACATAAGGACTGACAGCAGCTGGATTTGACCTGGAAAACTGAGTAGATGTGATTAGATGAGCTGGCTTTTGATCAGCAGAAGAGGAAGGAGGGCAATCCTAACAGGAGGAACTTGTTAGAAATGGCACAGGAACAGGGCTGGCATTATGGTGTGGCAGGTAAAGGCTGTGCCATGCCATGTGGGTGCCAGTTCTGATACAGCTCCCTGCTGTGGCCTGGGAGAGGCAGTGGAGGATGGCCCATGTGCTTGGGGCCCTATCCCCCATGTGGGAGACCTGAGTGAGGTTCCTGGCTCCTGGCTTTTTCTTGGCCCAGCCTCGGCCACTGCAGCTGTCTAGAATGGGAACCAACAGATGGAAGAGGGATATATCCCTCTTTCTATCTTTCCCTCTCTGTGTGTAACTCTGGTTTTCAAATAATCTTTTTTAAAATGAAAGACATGGCACAACACAAGAAGGAGGAAGGGTGGGGAGACCTTGAGGTCCCTTGGGAGTAGTGGAAGAGGAGTGGGACATTGAGGGACAAAGGCTAAATGGTGGGAATCCCAGTGCAAGACAAACTTTATGAAGAGAGGACTCTCAAGTCTGCCCTTGAAGATGGCATTGTCCACTATTGTCAGTCCCTGCCGCCTCTCCACCTGCAGAGACTGACATTTGAGGGACTCCAGCTCACCTCAATCTTTTTTCCTCTTTCTCTTTACTTTTTCTTCTCAGTAGGTGCTGCACTGGGTATCAGTTCAAAATAAAAACAGGCAGCATTTATTCAGCATTTGAAGGATACCTCCTCTGCGTCAGCTGTGATGCTGAGCACTTTGCAAAGAACACCTCATTTAACCTTCACAATAACCCTGAGGGTAGGTACTACCAGCTGCAGCTTTGAGCTAGCAAACTGAATTGCACACAGGTTCAATAAATTGCCAGAGATCACCCAGCTACAAGACAGTGGAGTTGGAATTTTAATCCAGGTCTTTTGAACACCAAAGCCCAAGCACTTTCCAAATGTTGCTATAAAGACTTTAAAGTACAAAACTGTACAAAAAGAAAAAACAAACTTTGCATCATTCATAATTTAGCCTTTGCTCAGCCCAACCTATACGGACATTGCAATGTTTTGGCTTTCCTTTGACATTTCAATTTTAGGCCTTATATTTCTCAGATGCAACAGAACTATGAGCAACTGGTACCAACATTTTTTTCTTATAAGCTCTTCCTGAATCCTCTGTAACCCAGAAGATACAGTTTATTTCCCTAGGCCTTTAAATCTTCCCAGGTGGCATGGTCCTATTGTATCTTTCTGAGACAAAATTAAAATGGTTGAAAGATGAAAGCGGAACAACAGGGATCAGGCCTTTGCAGGCTCAGCAAGCAAACACAAGGTGCAAGAGCAGTTCATCTTTACCAACACATCCTCCAGTGTGGTGAAACCAGCATCATTCCTATGGCTGCATGAGGGAATCCCCCCCAGGCCACAGGATGGAAGAGGAAGAAGGCTGAGGTGCTACATTATACTACATGGGTGGCCCAGAAGACAGCAGCGAAGGAAAAGCTTTCCAGAGGGCAGATTTAGGTGAGGCCCCAACAACCACTTTCTATGGGGAGATAAGTTGTCAATGCTAGAATATATATATAAAACTCATGGGAAATGGTGCAGCTGGTTGATTAAGGGCAATGCAAGAGACAATTTGGAAGACTGGGGGCAAGGAGGCCTGGGAAGAGGCATGTGGATAACATGTGGGATTGGGCATGAATTATGAAGATCTTTGTACGTATTACATGTTAATTCTCCCCAGAGAGCATCTCTGGTGGAAGATACTAAATCAAGTTGACAGAATGAATTGTCATCAGCCAGCCCAATGCTGGCACAATGTATGATTAAATATAATAGCCATGATTGCAGGCATGAAACCTATGTATGAGACAACGGCAGGGTTTCCCACTTGCCAAGGCTACTTACTACTGCTATTTGCTACCGTACAACCTGCCAGCAAGAGACCAATGCTAAACCACCAATATGACATCATCTCTCAAAGAGATCAACGAGACATGTGGTGACAGATCCATGACATTCGATCTCTTCTACCCTGAAGAGGTCAACAATTCCTTTGGCTGGGACAGGTACCTATTCCAGGTGTGTGTTTGCCTTTCTTGCTCACAGTGCTGGACAATAACTACTGTCCAAATGCCCACAAAGTGTTTAACACACCAACACAGACCAAATGACCCACTTCACAGGAGGATGTAAATCACTGCAGGATCCTCTGGTCCCATCATATCCTGCACTGCTGAGAAGCCTCTGATCCTAAAGAGCAATGGAGTGGCTTCTCAATGGCACAACTGAGGGGTCATTTTGGCAGGGATCCCCTGTGATGATGATGCACTGTTGACTAAGACTCCATATGTACCTAAGTGACCTACATGGTTCTGTGTCTCCAGAAGGTCTGATGTATAGGCTCAAGAGCCAAGAGGTGCAACTGTGTATCACCCTGCTTCCTATGACCCACTTGGAACATGTATGTCTGCTATCCATGCAACTTCCAGCTCTGTGGACTCAAGGTCCTAATCCCCAAAGGAGAAACACCTCTACCTGTGAGCACAGTTAAGAGTCCTTCTGAACTTTGAAGTGTATCTGTCACATCATTACTTGGGAATCTGCAGGCTAAGAGCCCATACAGCAGTCAAACAAACAGGCCAGGGTGACTGGCCCTGATCTGCAGGAGGAGCCTTGCTTCTGCAACACATGGAAGTGGGGAAGGTGTGTTTGCTTATTATGTGACCCATGGGGGAGTCTTTTGATGCCTCCATGCTCATAATTTAATGGTACATGGATGAGAACTACAGCCATAGCCTGAAAAGAGCACAGTTACACAGGACTCAGATCCTCTGGAATAAGGTTTTGGTTACCTCCAGCAGGTAAGCCACCTAGACCAACACAGGGACTAGACAGAGGTGATGTGGATCTAGAATGAGTAGTAAAGAAGGCAATAATGAGCCTTGAGATCAACTCTACAGCCTTGAAGCCAACTGTAGCCTCAAGAACTTTGAGTGTTTCCTACTAAGACTTCACTTGTACATCCCCTGGAAACAAAACCGACTGAAATTCCATAGAAGATGTTCCCAGAGAGGGCGGATTTATTATAAGCAGTGAGTGGTTTTGAGTACCACCGGGGATGGACTTTTGTGCACACTAAGGCGCTCCACCCAGGTCCCCTCTTCAGACACTCATAACCCCTAGCTGCTAATACTAGGTGCCAATGACCCATAATTGGGTTACTCCTTGAGAATTGCCTTCAGTTGCAGGAAACTGCCTCACCTAGGGTGATGGCCCCACCCAGGGGCAGCCTATGGCCAGTGACTGACTTATGAAAGGATATGAAGGCCAGGATCCCATACTTCAACATGGAATAACTCTGCGGGGTCATCGCAGCTCCAGAGCTCTCTGTAGAAGAGGCAGAGGCCTCAGGAATACAGATCAGTGTTTCGCTGTACCCCATTCTACCTTCCCCACTGCCTTACAGATGTATCTCCTGAAAATACTCACAACAAACTCTGCATTCTGGATCAAAGTCTATTTCCTAGGACAGCCACACGCACAGACCTGGCCTAAGAAGACTGGCACTGGGGTCTTGGCTCTATTTCCTTTAGTGAATTCTCCCTTTAATCAAATTTACCTACTCTCTCAAAGTCTTTGCAAATAATCCTCCATCCCTGCCTCATTCTGAATCTTGGAGACTTCACAGGTTATTAAATAAATGCTTAGAAGAGCATCTTGCTTCTCCCAACACAGACGGCTAATAAAGATGGTAATATAAGGCCATTTAATGTCAGAAAGTTCACAAGCCAGTGTCACTGTAGACATGAGAAAGGGTTGTGAAGAAGAGGTCATTCAGGTCAAATGATCTTATGTGAGTCATGTAACCTCCACCAAACTGCTTCCTAATTTATTTAGAAGGCATGTTCTGAGTACTCTTTAGACTTCCACAAGACTTCTCTGTAAAGAAAACAGCACCAACTTCATATATTATGATATCCAGTGCACAGCAAACATTCTCCATGTGGTTAATATGAAGGAAGAAAACACCCACAAAATTGCTTTGAAAACCCTGACATAACACAAAAACATCAGCAATTAATGATTACAATACAACCTATTTAATATATAATATTTTACAGTTTTTTTTTCAGAGGCGTAGTTTTGCCTCCTTAACAAGAACAAGGTCCTTCTTTTCCATTTCATTTAACTTCAAAGCAACTAATGCAGTGTTTGCCACTTGGTAGATGCTGGACCTTTTTTTCTGCCAAGGGCCATGTGGATATTTATAACATCATTTGCGGGACATACAAAATTATAAACTTGAAATTTAGCTTCTTACGGATCTATTGAATGTTGTGCCCCTCCTGCAGTTGCCTTAGCAGTGCCAAACCAAATGATTTCTTGAACCTTACACAGCCTATGCACTGGACGGTCCCCACCCCTGGAGCTTTGCCCCACTTGGAGGATGGGGATCAGTGAGTGTACCATGCCTTGGCTGCTTGTGACCTTTCAAATGGCAAATGCTCTATAGCGCTTTGTCCATGAAATAACTTTTCTTTTTCTTTTTCCATCAAATGGGAAAAGGAGAGAGGGAGAGAAATACATTCCCCAAACCACCATAAACATTTCAGTGATTTCTGATACATTCCTATTTGTCTGACTGTATTCCAACCAAGTTATTTCTAACCAGCTGATAGTTCAGGGTGCCAGTGTGTGTGCACTCATTTCCCTTTATGTTTTATTAAACAAGGACTCCAGGATTACATGTATCCCACGCTCAAACTTTTTAATGGAATCAAAATCCTCCAAGGATTATCTCAAAGCCGGGTAATATTCTTAAGGGGAAACTGGATGTAGCCAAATAGCTGTGTGGCTGGAAACATGTCTGTGTCCTTAAAGTGATGCCACAAATTTGGGATTTCTGTGTCACTCATCCACTTCGATGTTGGCATGCACATCATGAGGAAACACGTAGATCAAAATGTTGAAAACACTCAGACAAATATCGATGTGTCTCAGGTTAAAGAGAAACACTGTAAGTCTAATCCATTTCATTTTGTCCCATCTTTAAACAGCCCTAAATTGTGCGTTCCCATCCTGCGAGGAAGGCTGACTTTTCTCCTTCTTTCTCTCTATGTTGATACACCCAACCTCCGTATCAACCAGACAACTTTCTTTTCCAGAACTGCCTCAACTCTTTCCACACTAGCCTTCCTCACACACATTGCATTCCAGAACCCATCCCATTTGTGAAACCTGGAATTTCTGCCACATTAGTGAACTACATTCATCCTTGGCTTCTCTCCACAACACTAAGCCCAAGCCATGAGCAGTCCTCTGCTGTTATGGAAAAAATTACAATAATTACCTAGGAAAATAAGTTGCATTTGGTGTTTGAATGACAGTTCTCCATTGCACATGCTATACTTTTTTTTCATTTGTTTCTATTATAAAGTGTTGTTTGTTCATATTAATGATCTACCTTGATATTACACTGGAAGATATGCAAGATTCACTCCTGCTTGATCAGGCTGGTGCACGAATCCCCTCAAATCACAGCACCTGAGAACACGTCCTTGCTGGGTCCCATCCCCTTAGCTACAGCTGGATGCCAGAACAATGCAACTGCAGCATGAACACTGAAGTCCCACTGGCTGACCATATGCATGTTTTCAGGGTGGTGCCTGTTTTTTTCACAAGATCTTCACTGACTGATATTAAAGAAATAAGACGGGATGGAAATTCCAGATGCTAGTGCCAAGGAAAGAGTCATATTTGAACAAAAAGTTCAGCAGCTCTATCAAGTGATAACATGTTAACGGTCACTTTGAAGTTAAGCAGATTCTGTAACCCTCTTAGGTGCTGTTTGTCCTAATGTGCAAATGACCCAGCTATATGAACACACAGGGACTTAAGAGACTCAAAGAATCGGGGCTAAGGAGCAACACTTGCCTTATTTGCCAAGCCAAGTGGTGAGGCAGTGTCCTAGTGTCCACCATGCTACTGTCCAAGGTATTTCCTCCTTCCTTTTCCTTTTACACAAACTGCAGGTGAATTTCTCATCAAACCTTAATGTTTCCAAATAAGAGAGCTTGTAATATTTTTACTTTATAGATTGGCAGTTAAAGGCATATTCAAACAGATCTCCATTTAAATCCCCAGCTTCAAAAGTTACTAGAAGTATGATCAAATTTTGAACTTAATCCTCAGTTTCTCCTTCTGGAAAGTGGGGATAATATCAAGTCCTGTCTCACAGCTTTGTGGTGAGGATTAAATGAGATAAGTTGGCCTGGTAGTTAAGATGCTGGTTGGGATGCCTGTGTCCCACACCAAATTGCCTTGGTTAGTTTCCAAGTTCTGTCTCCTAATTCTGTCAGCTAATGCAATCTCTTGTTGGCAGTAGTGATGGCTCAAGTAATCGGGTTCCTGCCACCCACACGGGAGATCTGGATTGAGTTCATAGCTCCCAGCATAGGCTCTCTGACCACTGTGGACATTTACGGGGTAAACCACTGGATAGGAACATCCTCTCTCTCTCTCATTATCTCTCTGTCTTTCAAAAAAAAAAAAAAAAAAAAAAAAAACAGTGACAGCAAACAGGTAAAATAATTAACACAATACAGAACACAGTAAAGTTTTAAGCACTGCATTGTTTTAGTTAACATTTGGCCACCCAGAAAATCTAGCTGCTACCAAAATACACCAGCTACACAGCTACAAAATTATCACCAGTTTTGTCTTTTCTGACCACAGTTTAAAGGAAGGCTGAGTATTGTGAGGCAGGGGAAACCCCAAGCCAGAACCAGAAACTAGAATAAGTTATGTCCTTGGTTTATTACTAACTGTGGAGTTTAAGTGACTCATTGATCTCCTCTAGGCTTCAGTTTCTTCTCAGGTAAACCAGGAATAATAGTAATGCCACTGTTTATGTGGTGATACATAAGCAAAATAGTGTGATAACATGCTGAAACGGTCAGGTGACAGAGAAGTGTGACTCAGTTTACTTATCTGTCCTTAATTTCATCACAAATTGTAATTCTATATGTTTTATATACCATGACACATTATTGTTTTGTTTTGTGTAGTCCATATTTATTTATGCTTATCCACATATTAATTCTTTCTGATGCCCCAGCTTACCTATTAGAAAAAATATATATTCTCACCAGAAATCATGCAAGCCAGAAAAAAAAAAGTGGCATAATCTTCTTCAAGTGATGCAACAAAATAGCTGGCAACTCAGATAAACTACCCACCAGGAAAGAAGGAGAAATCAAGGTATTCTCAGATGAAAGAAAACAAAGTTTTTTGTTTGTTTTGTTTTGTTTTGTTTTTGCCAGAAGACTTGCCCTAAAAATTGGGTAAGGGAAGTCTTCTAAAGGAAAGAAAAACTGCAATTTTCAGTAAATATACACAATTTTCCTTCTGCGCCTGAGTCCTCAAAATCCCATTTGATTGTTGAAGCAAACAATCATAACATTGCCTGATGTTGTGTGAAATGAATGCAAAGAAAGTAATGAAAATAAATGTTATAAATGAGGGTATATAGGCATGTGAAGAAAAGTTAAGATTTCCATTTTTTAGGCTGGCGCCGCGGCTCACTAGGCTAATCCTCCGCCTTGTGGCGCTGGCACACCAGGTTCTAGTCCCGGTTGCCCCCTCTTCCAGGCCAGCTCTCTGCTGTGGCCTGGGAGTGCAGTGGAGGATGGCCCAAGTCTTTGGGCCCTGCACCCCATGGGAGATCAGGATAAGTACCTGGCTCCTGCCATGGGATCAGCGAGGTGCGCAGGCCACGGCAGCCATTGGAGGGTGAACCAACGGCAAAAGGAAGACCTTTCTCTCTCTCTCTCTCTCTCACTGTCCACTCTGCCTGTAAAAAAAAAAAAAGATTTCCATTTTTAAATTCTTATATATTTGTTTTCATTTTTATTTGAAAGGTAGACAGACAGTGATAGAAAGACAGATAGAAGGAGAGATCCACTTGTTCACTCCCCAAATGCCTGCAACAGTCAAGGCTGGGCCAGGCCACAATCAGGAGAAAGGAACTCAATGCAGATGTCCAACATGGATGACAGGGACCTACACACTCAAGTCTTCATTTGCTGCCTCCTCACAGTGTACATGAGCAGGAAGTTGGCTCAAAAGCAGAACCTAGGCACTCTAATAAATGATGCAGGCATCCTAAGCAGTATCTTAACCATTGTGCCAAATACCTGCCCCAGACCTAAGATTTCTATATCTCACTTGAACTGGCAAAATGCCAACCCTAGTAGACTGTGATAAGTTATGTATACATACTGTAATACCTAGAGCAACCACTATTAAAACTATACAAATATGCACATGCAAAAACACTGTAGACAAACCAAAACAGAAATTCAATAAATTATTCAAGTAACACACACAGGAAGGCACACACACACACACACACACACACACAAAAAAAAAAAAAAAAAAAAAAAAAAAAACAGAAAACAAAATATTAAGCTCTAATGTATCAATAATTATATTAAATGGGGCCAGTCTCGTGATACAGCATATTAAGCCACTGTTTGCAATGCTGGCAACCCAGATCAGAATGCCAGTTCAAGTTCTGGCTGTCCTGTTTTCAACGCTGCTTCTGACTAACGTGCTTAGGAAGGCAACGAAGGGTGGCCAAAGCACTAGGTCCATGCCAGCCATGTAGGAGATCAAGATGGAGTTCCTGGCTCCTGGTTTTGGTTTGGCCCTGACCCAGCTGTTACAACTATTTGAGAAGTGAACAAGTAGATGAAAGATTTTTCTTTCCCTCTCTCTATTTCTTTCTCTCTTTTTTGTCACTCTGCCTTTCAGATCAATCAGTAAATATTTAAAAACAAGTACATTAAATCTATGCTAATTAAAACACAGATATTAGCTTAGTGAATAAAAAAAACCATGACTCAGTCATATGTGGTCTACAAGAAACTAAATTCAAATATAGTTATATATGCAGTTTGAAAGTAAAAGGATAAACCATGTTAACATTAATCAAAGAAAGCAGGTGTGGCTTTATTAATATCTGGTAGAATAAAGAGGGACTTTACATAATGATAACGTAAATTCAGCAATAGGACATAGCAATCCTAAGTTTTCACTAAACATAGAGTTGCAAAGTATGTTAAGCAAAAACTGACAAAATTGAAAGGATAAATAGGCAAATCCACAATTATCATCTGTCTCTCAATAATAGAAAAAATAAGCAAGGATCCAGAAGTACTCAGCAATATCATCAACCAACAGCCTCTACTTAGTCTTTATGGAAAACATCACCAAAAACAGCAGGATACACATTCTTTCCAAGCACCCACGCAATATAAACCAGTGCAGATTACATCCTAAGTTAAAAAGAAAATCTCCAACAAATGTAAAGCAATTGAAATGATGGACTATGTTCTTTGTCAACAATGCAATAAAACTAGAAATTGATAAAAGAAAAATAACAAGAAATTTCCAACCACTTGGAAACTAAACACACTTCCAAATAATCCATTAGGAAGTCTCATAGGAATTTAGAAATATATACAATTGAATGAATGAAAGAGTGAAAATGAAAACCCAACAAGTCAAGATATATAGGATGCAGCTAACGCAGTACTGAAAGGGAAATTTATAGCACCACATGCTTACTTTTTTTTTATTTTTTTAACTTTTATTTAATGAATATAAATTTCCAAAGTACAGAATATTGATTACAATGACTTCCCCCCGATAACGTCCCTCCAACCCGCAACCCTCCCCTTATCCACTCCCTCTCCCCTTCCATTCATGTCAAGATTCATTTTTGATTCTCTTTATATACAGAAGATAAGTTTAGCATACATTAAGTCAAGATTTCAACAGTTTGCTCCCACACAGAAACATAAAGTGAAAAATACTGTTTGAGTACTAGTTATAGCATTAAATCTCAATGTACAGCACACTAAGGACAAAGATCCTACATGAGGAGTAAGTGCACAGTGACTCCTGTTGTTGACGTAACAAATTGACACTCTTGTTTATGGCATCAGTAATCACCCTAGGCTCTTGTCATGAGCTGCCAAGGCTATGGAAGCCCCTGGGTTCACTGACTCTGATCATTTTTAGACAAGGCCATGGTCAAAGCGGGAGTTCTCTCCTCCCTTCAGAGAAAGGTACCTCCTTCTTTGATGACCCATTCTTTCCACTGGGATCTCACTCATGGAGATCTTTCATTTAGGCTTTTTTTCTCCCCCAGAGTGTCTTGGCTTTCCATGCCTGAAATACTCTCATGGGCATTTCAGCCGGATCCGCAACCACATGCTTACTTTAGAACAAAGGAAAAGTTTCCAATCAGTAACCTAATCCCTTACCTCAAGAACCTGGAAAAAGAAGAGCAAAATAAACCCAAAAGAAAAAAAAATAGAGAACAGAAATCAATGAAATTGAAAACAGGAAGGCAAAGTTGATGAAAGAAAAGACTAGTTCTTTGAAAATAGAATCAATAAAACCAGCAGACCTCAAACTCACTAACAAATCAGTAAAGAGAAAAGACAAATGGCCAGTGTCAGGAATGAAGCACAGGGGCTAGCTCTTCAGACCCTGTAGACATGAAAAAGATAATAAAAGAATACTATGAGCAACTGTGTAGCATGAATTTGATAACTTGAACTGTACTAAGCCCTCAAAAAGCAAACTAATATCTAATATAGAATAGACTGTAAAGTGCTACAATTACCAGGAGATTGGGTTTGGAACCTAAAAATTTTCTAAAAAGCAATTTTCAGGTTGCAATTATTTCCCTAGAGAGTCTGCCAAATATTCTAAGAATAATTAACACCAATTATTTATTTTCCTTTATTTTTAATAAACACCTGTATATATTTGTGAGGTACAGTATAGTACTTATTCTGGGTAAGAATCCACAATTTCTTCAAAAAGGAAACATGCAACTCCCAGATAATGTGACAACTGTACCACTGAGCATTTGTACCAAAGAAATGCAGACTTAGGTCCACTTTTAAAAATGTGCATCAGTATTTAAAGAAGTTTTATTTATAATGACATAACATTGGAAAGAACCTCCAAGGGTTATATGGTAAACATAACTGTGTACCTCTGAACCATGGAATATTACTCAACAATAATAAAGGAATATCTTCTTCATAGATGTATCTTATTCAAACATAACAACCTGGATGACTTGCCAGAGAATGAAGCTGAGAGAAAGGCCAATCTCAAAGGGTTTAATAATATATGATTCCACTTACATAATATTCCTGGGATGACAAAATTATAGAAATGGAAAACAGACTGGTGGTTACCCAGGGCTAAGAAGGAAGTGAGTATGATTACACAAAGGTACTTCAAAGAGTTCACGGAGCAACAAAATGGATGCAACTGGAAACCATTATACTTAGTGAAATAGGCCAGTTCCCAAAAGATAAATATCATATGCTTTCACTGATACATGGCAGATAACATAGAATACAAAAAAAAAAGTGTAGGAATGAAATGGACATCTTGTGACATGATTGTTGTTTTTTAGCTCTTATTTATACTCCTGTGGAACTACGGTCTTTCTACTTTTTACTTGTTGAATATTATGGCTAGTGGTGAATTAGTGCTGTGATTATAGAGTAGATTGAAAGTATGTCTTTACAAAAATTACAGGGAAAAAAAGGAGGAAGGAGAAGGATTGAGAGAGGAGGAGAAAGAGGGAGAAGGAGGGAAAGAGTATGATTATCTCCTGAGAACTTTACCTAGGGGGCCAGCGCTGTGGCGCAGTAGGTTAGGCTTCTGCCTCTGGCACTGGCATCCCACATGGGCACCAGTTCATGTCCTGGCTGCTCCTCTTCCTATCCAGCTCTCTGCTATGGCCTGTGAAAACAGTAGAAGATGGCCCAAACCGTCGCAGCCATTTGGAGAATGAACCAGTGGATGGAAGCTCTTTCTCTCTATCTCTCCCTCTCTCTGTCTGTAACTCTACCCCTCAAATAAATAAATTTTAAAAAATCTTTTTAAAAAATGCATTAAAAAAGAACTGTACCTAAGAAATACATGAAATCTGTCCTTTTTATATTAACAAATATTAAAGTATGTAAAACGGAGTTCATGAAAAATGGAAATAAAGATAAGTTTTAAAAAGTTTAAAAAATATTTTTAATTCCATGCATAGTTTTCACATAATACACATTTCTGTTAACTTTTTGAAGAGCCCTGTAGGCATTGATTTCAACTTTTTAACCAAAATAAAATTATCTTTAATTCCATTTTCTACAAACTTTGCGAAGTATCCTCATATGATGGCAACAAAAGGGATCCTTGGGATAATGGAGATGTTCCATATCTTTGTATCACCATCAGTGTCCTGATTGTGATACTGTACTTTGTTCTGCAAGATTTTTTATTTAGAGAAGCTGGACAAAGGGGACAAGGGATCTCTCCACATCATTTCTTGAAAATAAATGTGTATCTACAATTACCTCAACATCAAAATTTGAAGCTAACTTAAAAATCTGGAAGGACAGAGTCACCATTTGCTTCAATGTGGAAGGCTGCAAGAACAATACGGCAAGCAGAAATTCAGAGTTTTTAGACCTGCTGGGTTTTAGGTCATTATTAGATAACCAAAGGTCAAGTGAGCAGTTCCATACATGTCCGTGAAGCTCAGAAAATAAATCTGGGCTGTGTACATAAACATGAATGCCAGTGGCAGTAAACAATACTCAAAGCTGTGCAAGGTGTCCAAGCATGGAGGGAAAAGAATACAGCATCAAAACAGGAGCAAATGCAGTGGCAAGCCTTGAGAAATTCCACCAAGTAAAGACCTGGCAGGACTGGAAGGATTGACCAGAGGTATGTTCAGGAAAAATATGTTGTCACCAAAGCCAGCAGAAAAGTATCTCAGGATGCAAAAGTGTTATCCACAAAATACAATTGATAAAATATTTTTAAAAATAATAATCAGCTCAGACTTATGCACAACAAAATCACCTAGTTCCTGCCTTGCAGGATCTTAAGCAAAACCATCTGTGCAATTTATAATCTTTTCACTTTTCTCATTTATTTTCTGAACCTAAGGGATAAGAGGAAATTTGGGCTATTTACTATCTGTTATGTATGGTGTGTCTTAACTACCACTGAAGCTACTTCTAGACAAGAACATTCCATTTTTTTCTAGACAAATTGGTGAGTGCACTTACTCTCCTTTATGCTCATTTGTTGACTCAGCCTCTGCTATTCTCCCACCATATTGCCCTGATCCTGTGCTCAAATGTGCCAAGCATACTCCTCGCTGGCTTCTTGCCTGCATCTTCTGCTACTTTCCCCTAATTAGGTTTCCAACCAGACAATTCCAGGTTTCCAACTTTTCCCTGTCTGCATCCACTCTAGAAGATCTCAATCAACCCTGTTTGTATCTTTAGCCCCAGCTTCTCACTCTAACTCTTGACTTGTACCCAGTTGTTTACCCTGTGTCTCTTCTTCAATGGCTAGTAGACGTCTGCATTTATTTCTATATTTATATTTATGTTTATGTTTATATTTATAGAGACTTGATTTTTCCCACCTCCTAAGTTGTTCCTATCTCCATCTTCCCCACCTTTCCTGGAGCTTCTTCTGGGTCTCCCATGTGGGTGCAGGGGCCCAAGCACTTAGGCCATCTTCCACTGCTTTCCCAGGCCATAGCAGACAGCTGGATCAGAAGAGAAATAGCTGGGACACAAACCGGTGCCCATATGGGATCCCAGAGCCACGGGCAGCAACTTTACACAGCACTAGCCCTGAGGGTGGTTTTAAAACACAGTCCCGGGGCTTGCACTATGGCATAGCAAGAAAAGCTGCTACCTGCAATGCCAGCATCCCATATGGGCACTGGTTCAAGTCCCGGCTGCTCTTCTTCCAATCCAGCTCTCTGCTATGGTCTGAGAAATCAGTAGAAGATGGCCTAAGTCCTGGGGCCCTTGCCACCTGTGTGGGAGACCTGGAAGAAAGTCCTGGCTCCTGGCTTCAGATCGGCGCAACTCTAGCCATTGTAGTCATCTGGGGAGAGAACCAGCAGATGGAAGTGTCTCTCTCTCTCTCTCCTCTCCCCTCTCCCCTCTCCCCTCCCCTCTCCTCTCCTCTCCTCTCCTCTCCTCTCCTCTTTTCTCTCTCTCTCTCCTCTGCCTCTCTGTAACTCTGCCTTTCAAATAAATCAGATAAATAAATCTTAGAAAAGAAAGTCCCAAATTCTCTGCTTTGATGTGTTCCTCCTCCTTGAATCTGAATGTGCCTGTGAGTAATTCTAGATAAAGGATGTGGTGAAAGTGACACTGTGGGCCAGCACCGTGGCTCAATAGGCTAATCCTCCGCCTAGTGGTGCCGGCACACCGGGTTCTAGTCCCAGCCAGGGCGCCGGATTCTGTCCCCGTTGCCCCTCTTCCAGGCCAGCTCTCTGCTGTGGCCCGGGAGTGCAGTGGAGGATGGCCCAGGTCCTTGGGCCCTGCACCCCATGGGAGACCAGGATAAGTACCTGGCTCCTGCCTTTGGGTCAGCGCGGTGTGCCGGCCGCAGCGCGCCGGCCGCAGTGGCCATTGGAGGGTGAACCAATGGCAAAGGAAGACCTTTCTCTCTGTCTCTCTCTCTCACTGTCCACTCTGCCTGTCAAAAAAAAAAAAAAAAAAGAAAGTGACACTGTGACTTCTGAGACTGCCTATGAAAGGCCACGCAGGTTTTACTGGTGCTTCTGCAATGCTCACTCTAGAAGCATTCTCAGGAAACCCTTCCCTCTCATGTTGTGAGAAGCCCGAATCACTGCAGATAATAAAAGTGATCAAGCTCAGGGGCTGGCATTGTGGTGCCAACATCCCATATTAGCACCAGTTCCAGTCCTGGATGCTCCACTTTGGATCCAGCTTCCTGCTAACATTCCTAGGAAGGCAGCAGAGGATGGCCCAAGTAGTTGGGTCCCTGCACCCACAAGAGAGACCCAGATGGAGTTCCAGGCTCCTGGCTTCATCCTAGACAAAGCCTAGCTATTGTGGCCATTTAGGAAGTGAAGCAATCAGTGGAAGACCTCTCTCTCTCTCTCTCTCTCCTCCTCCTCCTCCTCCTCCTCCTCCTCCTCCTCTCCCTCTCACTCCCTCTCCCTTCCCTCTGTCTTGTTCTCCCTGCCAATCTGTGATTCTGAAATTGTGGTTAGCCTTTTTCTTTTGCTTACATTCCATATCCAATTTATTAGCAAATCCTGCCACCTTTCCCCCAGAAGATGTCCCAGATCTGACCAGTTCTCCCCAATCTGAGCAATCCCTTATCTATAAAATGAGTCTCTGCTAGGCAGAGTTCTTCATAGGGAACAACAGAACCTACATTGGGCTACTTTCACTAACAAGAAATATAGTGAACAGGAATCAGATGGCTCTCAGAACCGACTAAGGGGGATGAGAACCAAGTTCAGAGAGTGGTATGGAAACAGTGCAGGCAGAAGGAACCACAGCCAGAGAATTCGCCTCTTGACAAGCTACCACTGCTGAACACAGAATACAGCACCTCATCTCGAGGATTCTAGGCTGACTCCATGCTGAACTCTCCTGCATTCTTCCTCCATATTTTGTTGATGGAGGTAGAACTGATATTTCTGAACCCTCATACAACAAATTCTCTCTGTAATGAGTTTTAGGGACTAGGTAACAGTTCCTAAGAATTATTCTAGCATGGGAAATGTAATGCTATAGAGCTTACTGCTAGATTTCTGGTCACTGGATTCAAGTCATCCTGAAAAAAATAAGAACTACCTAATAATAGGATATCTAATATGTGTGCCCAATCCATTAACCAAATCATTTGGACACAAATGATTTGAGAATTTTTCAAATGCTTGGAAGACATTAGTGTGGGGCTGGCACTGTGGCACAGAGGCTTAAATAGCTACCTGTGATGCCAGTATCCCATATGAGTGCCCGTTCACTTCTGATCCAGCTTCCTGTTAATGCGCTTGGGAAAACAGCAGATGATGGCCCAAGTCCTTGGATTCCTGCCACATGACCAGGATGTAGTTCTAGGCTCCTGACTGAGCCCCAGCCATTGTGGCCATTTGGGGAATGAACCATCAGATGGAAAATCAATCAATCTCTCTCTCTCTTTCTCTCTCTCGCCCCCACTTCTCTCCTTCCATCCCTCCCTCCTCTCTATAACTCAGCCTTGCAAGTAAATAAATAACAATATACATTAGTGGCAAAAATCATATGTTACATAACCCCAACCTGGGGCAATATACTCTCCTTAAACAAGACTACATCTGCACAGGTAAATGTGAATATCAATTCTAAGTAGAATAAAGACTATGTAATCATCTTGCATCAGTTCAGGTGAGGTTATTCAAACATATGAGATCCAAAAAAATTAGTGTTTAGAGGTTTTTAAACTTTACATCCAACCAAGAAATAATAAGTATCTACTTTTAAAAATAATAGTTTTATACACTTGATGCTTTGAGATAGAAAGTACTCTATTGCATACAGATACATTTAATTTCTTACATGTTTGAATATCAACATCAATCTACCCTTTAAAATCATCTGAATAAAACTGCTTTCACAATATTACTTTTTTTTTTTTTTTTTTGACAGGTAGAGTTATAGACAGTGAGAGAGAGAGACAGAGAGAAAGGTCTTCCTTCCGTTGATTCACTCCCCAAATGGCCGCCACGGCCGGAGCTGCGCCGGTCTGAAGCCAGGAGCCAGGTGCTTCCTCCTGGCCTCCCACATGGGTGAAGGCGCCCAAGCACTTGGGCCATCCTCCAGTGCCTTCCCGGGCCACAGCAGAGACCTGGACTGGAAGAAGAGCAACTGGGACTAGAACCCAGTGCCCGTATGGGATGCCGGCGCCGCAGGCAGAGGATTAGCCAAGTGAGCCATGGCACTGGCCTCACAATATTGCTTTTTAAAAAATGTTCAGTTAAGCAAATCCTGTAATTCAGCCAGAGCAACCATCTATTTCCACCTGCTGCCTAGTTCAGGGCTTCCTGCTGACAGCGTCCCAGCCAGGCTGTCCCCCGCTTTGGGGTGAAGGGTTCACTCCTGCATGTGGCAGCCTACTGTACTCTGGGACAACTTTAATCACTGGAGCCAAAGTCAGTGCCTTTGCCGCTTTTGCCCTTTGGTCCTAGCTCTGACCTAGAAGCAGAAAAAAACTACTCTGCCTCCTCTGCTGTGTGACAGCGAGGCAAATATTTGACGAGGCGGTCACACGGCACGTCATTAACCTCTTCTCTAAGCCAAACAGTAGCTCTAACGCCTCCACACAAAGTGTGGTTTCTTCTTCCTTCACATTCTGATGGCCCATGCTAAGCCCTCATTTATCAATGTCTGTATTAAAATGAAGTACCTAGCTTTAGATAAGTTTCCAGTCCAGAACACACAGGCTACCTCATACCTTCCTTATAAGCTATAGTCTATATTAATAGAAATTGTTAATGCACCATAAAGTTATATTTTCTGATTTCTAAAGCATAATACTATTGGGTTATTGTGCATTTACAGTGGATCAGGAGCCCCACCATTTCACATGGACTGTTATTACAATCCAATAACCTCCCTTGATTTATACTTTTCAATCGAAATAGTTCTACTTTGAAATTTTTCAAAAATCCATGCATGAGAGAGATGTTCAAAAAGTTCACAGAAATGCATATTATCAAAAAATGTATTGATTTCAAAACTTTTTTGCACCACAATAAATTTATAATCCTTGTTAAATTACATCATGTGTGATTTAGTTCCAACATTAATGTGTCTTTTTTAAAAAAATTTTTTATTTATTTGAAAGGCAGAGTTATACAGGGAAGGGGGGATTGAGAGAAAGAGAGAGAAAGGTCTTCCATCTGCTGGTTCACTCCCCAATTGGCTGCAATGGCCAGAGCTGTGCCTATCAGAAGCCAGGAGCCAGGAGCTTCTTCTGGGTCTGCAATGTGGGTGCAAGGGCCCACATTGTTTTCCCAGACCATAGCAGAGAGCTGGATCAGAAGTGGAGCAGCTGGGACTCAAACCAGTGCCCATTTGAGATGCCGGCACTGCAGGCGGCGGCTTTATCCACTACACTATAGCGCCAGCCTGCAACATTCATATTTCATTTTGAATCTTGATTTTGTCCTTCCCTGTGTTAGCTCATATATTAGCTCAATGTCTCCCCATAAATTTGGTTGGTAATCCTTCTAGCTTTTGATACACTTTGCTAGAAATACTAGAAAAAATAGAATCAAGAGTCTTACAGCATGTCCCTAGAGATTTTCTTCCAAGACAACATCTTCAGGTACTTACTATGTAAAACAGCAAATAATGCATAAATACGCACACACATACATAACAATACCAAGCTTTCTATGGAACATACTAAATGAGTAGGTAAAAACAAGCAGAGGCCAGCAAGCCTAAGCCTGCAGCATTGGCTTCCCAGATGGGTGCCGGTTTGTGTCCTGGCTGTTCCTCTTCCCATCAGCTCTCTGCTTATTGCCTGCAAAAGCAGTGGAAGATGGCCCAAGTGTTGGGGCCCCTGCACCCATGTGGGAGACCCAGAAGCTCCTGGAGTTGGATCAGCCTGGCTCTCTCTCTCTCCAATAAATAAATAAATGAAATATTTTTTTAAAAAAAGCATACACATGCTATACAGAGAAGAAAATGATATAGCTCAGAACCATCAGAGAAGGTTCTTTAGTAATTAATTTCCAACACAACTTTAAGTATATTAGGGCATTTAAAAAGATGTCTTCCCTTACTCAAAAATTAAAAACAGAACCATGGTATGATCCAGCAATTCCACTACTGAGTATATATTCAAGGGAAATGAAGAGTATGTGGAAAAGATAGCTGCATGCCCATGTTCATTGCAGCATTATCCATAGTAGTAAGAAATGGAATCAACCTAAGTATCCATCAATGGATAAAGAGATAGACATACTTCAAGAAGTTCTTGGAAAATGGAATTGAAAGATAAGTTGATGGTGCAAGAAAGATTTGAAATCCATGCATTCTTTTTTTTTTTTTTTTTTTTTCTTTTTTGACAGGCAGAGTGGACAGTGAGAGAGAGAGAGACAGAGAGAAAGGTCTTCCAACGGGGACAGAATCCGGCGCCCCAACCGGGACTAGAACCCGGTGTGCTGGCGCCGCAAGGCGGAGGATTAGCCTATTGAGCCACGGCGCCAGCCTAAAATCCATGCATTCTTCCACAGCATGTGTTTTCCACAAACTTTCTCAAGATCCTTCATGTATGAACTTCAGATCTGTGTGCATCAAAATGAATTTATCTTTTAATCACACTTCCGTTTGAAGTACCCTTATAAACAAGGGAATACTATTTATATTTTTATATAAAAATATTTATTTATTCATTTGAAAGACAAAGTTAGAGAGGGAAAGGCAAGGGGCAGAGACACAGAGAGAAGATCATTTGTTGGTTCACTCTCCAAATGGCCGCAACAGCCAGGAGTGGGCAAGGATGAAGCCAGGAGCCTGGAACTCCATCCAGGGTGCAGGGTGTGGGTGGCAGGGGCCCAAGCACCTGGGCTATCTTGTGCTGCTTTGGCATGGGCATTAGCAGGGACCTGGATCAGAAGTTAGACCATCCAAGACTACAACTGAGACTCATATGGGATGCCAGAGTTGTAGGTGGTGGCTTAACCTGCTGCGCCACAGCTCCGGCCACTATTCAGCCTTTTTAAAGGGAGGAAATTCTCTCATTTGTGACAACGAGTATAAACCTGGAAGACATCATGGTGAGTGAAATAAGCCAGGCACAGAAAGAACATGATCTCCCTTACATGTGGAATCCAAGAGTCAACTCATGGAATCAGAGTGGATGACTGGGAGCTCTGGGGAGAGGTGTGTAAAAGGATACAACAGAGGAGTAAGCTCAAGACATATGTCGTACAATAGGATCATTAGAGTTAGTAACAATGTATCAAATACTCGAAAATGCTGAGATTGTTGCAATGTTCTCACTACAAAAAATGATCACAATATATACATATTTCAAAACATTATGCTGCATACCATAGATAAAACATTTATTTGACATGAAAATGTAATTGGAAATCAAGTCCTTCCTAAAATGTGCAATTGTTTGCATTAGAGGATCACAACATAAAATCCCACCATGGCAGGCACCCAGAAAGGTTAAAAATGCAGTACTGAAGGGTGAGCAGGATTCAAAGTTGCACAGAGGACAGAGGAGAAATCTTGACCCTTTGAGGATCAATAAACTACTATCGATGTGAGTCCTCCCACTGCCCACTTCACTCCACCCACCCCAGCTGTAGAGAAATGAACACTTTCCTACACATGCACATATATGTTAATGATAGTTTGGTGTTCCAAGGGATTAGTCACTTTTAAAATGGGACAAGTGGAGGGCTCATTTACCAGGCAATGACTGTGGTTTAATTCATGTTCATTTGATCATCACTCAGTTTTGTTTTCAGGACACCAAGAATGCAAAATATCCGGGGCTGCTGTTGTTTGCTCACATTGTGTAACAGCCTGATATTAAACACAACCCTTGAAACTGTCCTCACATCTTCTCAGTCAAGATACTTTGATGATACAGCAAATCTCACCAGAGTTCCACTTTGAAGAAATAAGGTTTAAATAAGGGTTTTGTATCTATTTATATCTTTTTTTGGCATGTAGAAACTTAAAATCCCTTTCAAAAGAAATAACCACCCAAAACTCTGTAGTAAATTCCAGAAGTGGCACAACTCTTCAGCAATTTCTGTCTCATCAATCACTTTAAATCACGACAGTTTCTGTTTCTGTCATTCTCTGTCCTCCATTCCTTCTGCCTTTCTTGACCAGAAAATTAGATCAGTTAGGAGGGAAAAACTCCGAACATACAGTGATTAGAAACTGGGAGCACCAAACCTACTCACTGAAGTTGATCCTGTAAAATTAGGTATACAAGAAAACTTGTTTTTGAAAAAGAGAACCTTGAAAGCTTTTTGCAATGTGGAGTTAATCATCATAAATTTCTCCACTGGAAACATGGAGTTCTTAAGGCCATAAAGCCCCCTAGACTATTTGGATTTAGACTTAAGATATCTAGAGCACACAGGAAATTAACTCACTCATCAGAAAGACCTCATTTGGTTAAAAAGAACCCATAGCACCTCAGATGTTAGGCATGGGAGGGACCCTGGAGGGCACCCAGAGGAGGAGCTGGGGGATCTTCATCACCCTGGACAATGACAGGATCAGGACTGGAAGGCAGCCCCTGTCTCCCTTGACTCTGAGATTAAGACAGAGTCTCCCCTAAACCAGTCATCCCCAGCTGCCCCCGACCAACACCTTACCACACCAAAAATAAGAAGCACAAAACAGCAGGGGGGCAAATTTAGCCTTTTGCTTTGAGATGGGATCTAAATAATTATTGGATTTTTTATTGTTTTTTTTCTTTATAGAAAAAGAGCAAGTATTAATACCACCTTACTAAACCTCAAGATCCATCAGATCAGCGACCACATCTGATTTGTTCGATTTGTTCGCTGTCCTGTCCCCAGCATTGAAAAATAGACCTCTGATGATACTGTTCATTTGTTTATTTTTTTGCTGTCTGCTTTCCAAACACCCTTCAGATTTGGGGGTGACTCCCTACAGTGCACAGAAGAGGTAGGATGTAGACCCCTCCCCACTTTTCACTCACTGAACTAGGACGCAGGTACATGCCCCGGGAGAGGCTGCCCATAAGCTGGCACTTCCGAAGGCAACATCAAAGGCCAGGAATAGCACGGAGTTACTCTGCAGCAGCAGGAGAGGACACAGACCGGGCAACAGGGCATCCGTGAAGGCTTCTGAACCAGCTACTTCCCGGCATGCCCTTGGTTGTTTCTTCAGATTCTCTCTTGGTTCCTGTATGCCCTGCCCCTCACATCTGTGAGCTATCTGGTGTCTTCCATATTGAAAACAAAGTTCTGTTTTACTTAAGAGAGTCTAATACAGCTTCTGTTGCTTGCAACCAAAAACTCTGATAGGCACATAACAGACACTTGAATATTTCTTAAATGAGAAAATAAATTAATGAATCAATTTATTGTCATAATTCTGTACTTTACAATTTCCAAACAACTCTCATATTCTGATTTTTGACCTGGTTACTGCCCCATTTAGATTCTATTTGTTATATTTAACAGAGCAAGCTCTTCTCCAGGCAGGAGTCAAGTAAAAGCAAAAAGTTGTAAAATCTAAATAGGCTTCAACATCATTTCCCCAAGAATGCTGAGCTCTCACAGTGTCAGAGACTGCTGTAAGCAATGAGAAAACCCTAAAAAGAAAGCTATGATCTGGGGAGTAAGAGCTAGGAAACATAGGACATGAAAGAGTTTAAGATTTTTTTTTTCCACAAAGCAAATTAGATATGCAAATAGCCTCAAAGAAGACACCCAGAAGTGGCAAGTGAAACTTCAAGTATGAGCTGCCTTCTCCAGGTGCAGGGGCTGGGCCGGTCCAGGCATTAAGGAAACAGCATCTGCAAAGGTGAGGAGCATGCACCTTCAATACACAAAACCCTTTGCTTTAATCACACCACCGCTCTGGCTAACCAAGGGGGAGTTCCTTGGCCTTGGCCTAAAACTATACCCACCTCACCTCTTACCCCTTCCCCCCCAAAAAAATAAATGAAAAATTTACAGACTCTAAATATTTGTTTCAGAATGGCCCTAAGAATCTCACCATTTTGTTACCAATTTATGTGGATAATATAATGTGACATAGTGCATTCTGTTTGGTTTATGTGGACACTGTGGAGTCCCCAGAATAGGTTTCCCAAACTGGGAAAATGCTACCAAATCCATTAAGTATCTCAGTAGGCAAGAGAGGGCAGTCACTTTGTGTTCAGGGACCTCCTCTCAGCCCCATGGATGGCACTTGTGATGATGGGGTGCCCAGGTCCCACCTGTACTCTGTAACTGGTATCTGGGGGGCCAGGGCTTCACTCTTCACTCTCTCCAGAAGAAAGTCTGAAGATCACATTTCAGCACAAACAGGAGAGAGAGAAAGAGAAAGAGAAAGAGAGAGAGAGAGAGAGGGAAGGGAACAGTGGGAATAAGGCGCTTCCTTCTTTGATGCTTTTTTTTTTTTTGCTCTACACAGCCTGTGCATTTCCTGCATAACCTGTTATTCCTATAAAATGTAGTGAAAATATATTTCACAGTATAATGGAACCCACGTGACTTTGAGAAGAGGACATAACATGTTTATCCCTCTGGCTCTCAGGGCTTCTCTCAAAAAGACGCAACAACAACAAAACAGAGGACCTTTGGTGTCCTGGACACCTCAGATGCCAACTCATCTGGTGTCGCCCGTGAAGCTCTAACCATTGAGCCTTCTTTTGTGTGCATCCTCCATACCCGTGAGCCCGGCTGTTTTGCGTGTGACACGCAGCCATTCCCGAGCAGGTCCTGGGGCAGAGGAGATGGAAATCAGGCGCCCTATTGCCCTTGGGGCTCCCAGAGGCACCCAACCTGCGGATCCCACCCAGGAGTCCATGGCTCTGCTGGGCCAGGGCCCCTCAGCCTCCAGGATCCTGGCGACGGGCCGCGGGAACCCCCGGTGCCACATTTTCCCCTCACCCCCCACCCCGGCCGGCCCCCCAGGGAACCTCTCTCACCACCGTCCTCCTCTTGGCCTCCAGCCCCTCTTGATCTGCAGCCCCTCGAGCACCCGCACAATCCCAAGCCCGGCCCGGCGGGCCTGGAGCGAGAAGAAGAGCCGAGTCCCCAAGGTCCGACCCGGTTGTTGCGCACAGTCCTGGCCGAGGGCACCCATGGATCCAGCCGCCCCTCCTCTGCTCCCCGCACCCTGCGACCTCCCCCGCCCCCACTCGGCAGGGGAATCAATGGTGGCCGCTGATTTTCCACGGCAATCGCAGCTGTCTAATTCATCAGTGAATAATTAAATCAGGGGCAGCCAGGCCTGCTGGAAACGTGGGGTCTCCCCTCCCGGGCCCCACCCGGGTGTCAGTGGGGAGCTGCTCCAGCGGACAGGGCACAGGCCTGGTCCCTGTGCCGAGGCCGGGAGGCCGCGCTCCCACCGCTCAAGAGAAGCCGAGACCCAGGTGCGGGGAGCCGGCCGGGAGGGCGCGCGCGGGCCGGCGGGGCACCAGCCCAGGCCCGGCCCCCGGCCAGCCCTGTGCCTTCATTTAGGTCCGCATCACGGCCTCGAGCCCGGGGGCCGCGCGTGGACAGCTCTTGGCATTCGATCCCGCACCCTCCTTGCGCCCACTTCGCGAAGGTAGAGGGAGTCTACCCTCGGGAGGCGATTGCCTTTGAGGAAGATGGAGAGGAGCCGAGAGAAGCGCCTAGAAACCGCATTGATTTAGACATCAATCCTGCCCGGCTCCCTCCGCCTCCCGAGCCGCTGGGCCGCGCCGCCCCCTCACCGGGACGCGGCTCGGCGCGGGCCCCGGGGCCGGCGAGGGGAGCCGCTCGCAGCCTCCCGAGCCCGCGGCCTCGACGCCCGCACCCGGGCGGCTGCAACCTCGCTACCCCGAGGCCAACAGGTCTCCCCCGGCCCTTTCCGAGCCGGCCAAGCCGCCCGCACGGCTCGCTCGACCCCGGCGGCGGGACGCCCTCGGCGCTCGGATTCTGCTAGCGCCGGCGGCCGGGCCCGCGGAGCCCCGCGCTGCCGCGGCGCCGGTTCGCCCGGGCCGCGAGAACCGAGTCCGCTCCTGCAACGAAGCGGCCTCCTCCGAACCCCACCGTCCTCCAGAGTTGCTTTCTCTTACGCGTTTGCAAGCAAAACAATTCAGAATTCCTAAAGGGCCACGGGCACAGTTTTCCAGGTGTTAAGAGGCTCCTGAAATACTCGAATGAGCTCTGTTATTTTTTTATCTTGTTATCCTGAAGGATCAGCTCGGATTTCTTCGCTTCTTTCATTTCTTCGGGAGCTGAGAGTCAAGGAATCTAAAATAAATAAATACTCTGCGATTCTTTTTTTTCAAAACTGATTCGAATAATTATTTTAAAACTTCCCTGTTGGTTTTGTTAATTTTCAAATAAAAACATTGTCTCTAGAAGTTGGAAATATTTTTCAAGTTTAAAATCCAGCCAACTCTTACTTCTAAGTATTCTATTAAATTTTTTTCTCGCGGTAGGCAGACAATTGAAATGTATATAAAGGTATTTAAACGCTCCCGTTTTCATCGAGAGAGAAAGTGGTAGCTTTAGTAGTAATATCTGAATAACACCGACTCCTCAATCAGAAAACTATGATTTCCAGAGGAAACAAACGGTGGTTTTTGGAAGGTCATAAATTTTAAAAAGCGCCGCCCGTGCTCAGTGTCCAGGGCGACTTGAAAACAATTCCACTTTCGGGAGTTAAATTTGTCCTTTTTTTTTTTTTTTTTTTTTTAACAATCAACTGCAACTTTTGCCTTCCTTTGCAAAGGATGACAAAAAGATTTCACGCGCAACTTGGCCTGAACAAAGGGGCCTGGCGCCGGCTCCTTTTGCGGGGTGACGGCCGGCCGGGAGGGGGAATTTATTTTGAGCGCACTGGAGTTGTGCTTTTGGAAACTCCTCGGGTGCAAATGCAATCTGCACAAACCTCGCGGCTAAGGCGCCAGGGACTGGGGTGGGGTGGGGTCGGGAGGACAGTGGCCAAGGAGCGCCAAGTCGGCCAAGGGAAAAATTCGCCTTCCTTCTCAGGCTAACAAGTTGCTTATTTAAAATGCAATGCTCTTTTGAAGAAATATCCCCATTCTCCCCTCCTTCCCCAGAGAAACCCAGAGGTACTGGCAGACTCTCTCTTTTGAACTACATTTCCCCCAAGGAGGAAGATTCGTCCTCCTATCAGTTCCCACGAAAACAGCTCGGGAGTCCGGGAAGCAAGAAAGAGTCTGCGGTGGGCCCCGAATCCTGGCAAGTGAGGGCCCTGCCCGGGCCCCGCAGTCCCGGCACGCAGCCCGGGGACAGCAGACCACGACCACGTCCAGGTCCGAGACCCGGGCACCAAGTGCCACCCAGACAAATCCCGCAAGGGTGGGGGGGAGGGCTCGGGTCAGGGAAGGGGCAGAAGTGAAGCGCGTGCGGGTATGTGTTTTAGGGGACACGGAACCCAAACAGTCCCCTCCTTGTAGGGGGTTGAGGGTGGGGGTGGAGACGGACGGCCGACCCAGATCCTGTCCCGCTTACAAAACCAGGCAGGTGTGCGCACCAGCAGCTTCGCTCGGGGTCGGGCCGCGGCTGCCCGTCCACACCCCCGCCCCTGACACGAGCGCAAACGTTCTGTGGGATGGGGGTCTCCTCCTCCTCTCGGTCTTTCGATCCTACCCACTCCCTGCGTCCTAACTACTGCGGAAATTGTGGGTTTTGCTCTCCTAAGCCCAACTCATAAGGCGCTGGGCTTGGGGCTCCGGAGGAGCCTTCGCGCGGCGGGCAGGGCTCCTGTAGCTTCATGTCCCTCGCCCCCGGCTGTGGGAAGACCCACAGACCCCAGCTCTCTCCCTCTCTCCGGGCCCCCGAACGGCGTGTCTTCTGTCAAGCTCAAAGTTAGGGGCAGACTCCCCCGCGAATCCGCCAGCCTGGCGTTGCGGATTTCCCTAAGACCGACCGACGGGGCGGAGGAGGGAGACCGACTAGGGTCCCCTCGCTCTGAGTACTCAGAAAACCAAACAAAATGTAAAGGGGGAAACACAACTTTGCTAGGTGCACCGGGGAACCTGCGGAGCGTCAGGGAATTTCCGGGCTGCGAGGCCGGAGGCGATCAGGGGCGCTGGGCTTCGGGCTTACTTTCCTGCTGCCAACGCTCCGCCAGCCCAGCTTCCAGACGGAAGAAAATTGAAGCTAATGGAGATATCAAACAGAGCCACAACTCCTAAGGCTCTTGCCGCCGCAAACACCCCGCGTCCATCTTCACCGAGCACAGAGTCGTGCGGGGTCTGCATTGCCAGAGGCTCGGGAGAAAAGGGGGGGAAACTCCACGCCCTCAGAAGGAAGCCTCTGTTACCACGACTCTTATTTGTGGATAACAACACGAGCAGTTCCCTCTCCTCTCAAAATTCCCCCACAAGATGGAAACAGCATTTGTCGTCCGATTCATACAAATGCTTGAGGCCTTTCTGGAAAACCATTACCATTCAATGGCTAGAAAATTGCTCTCTTTCCTTTACAAAAAAAGAAGAAGAAAAGGCGCGGCGGCAGCCACAACAGACAACAAAAACTTTCTCCTGCATGATCCTCCGCAGCAGAACGACAAAGAAACGGTATTGACTTACCCCCGAACCACGAGGTGTTTGACAAGGGGGCACTTTTTTTGAAGATTTCTGTTCGGGGAGCTACACAGACAGCTGCAATTCATAGGCGCTGATTGCCAGAAACGCTATGGATTGGCATGGGGTGTGCAGCTCACAGATCCTGATCAATACCCCCACACTCACACGCCAGATGGTTTGGGGAAGGGCAAAAATAAAATAGTCCAAATCAACCCACCATTATGTCTTTTTGTATTGCTCTGATAAACCTAGTGGTAGCGCAAATGTGTTCTGCTCAACACAAAATCTGGAGGGATTCTGAGCATTATGGTAGAAATAAGAAGCATCCCCCCCATACCGCCCCCCAATTTGGGCTGTGATTACTGTTGTTTAGTAAAAACAAAGCTGTTGGCACCTTATCCAGATTGGGTTCACTTGGGGTCTGTTTATTTTTTTGTCAATAATTTATGGAGTCTCGGTTTTAACTGAATTCTCTCTCTCTCTCTCTCTCTCTCTCTCTCCCCCAACCTAAAAATATTTTCATGTGAAAAACATGTGTGAAAACCTGATAGTAAATATTTCCAGTCTTTTCCTGCAGTTGCTAACTGGAGTTCTGAATTTTTTTTCTCTTACAGAGCAATAGCCTGTGTTTGTTGCCGAAGTTGTATTTTATTTACAGGCGTCTTTTGACTCTTTGAAGTTTGTGATCTTGAAGAAAAATCTACCTGTGGGTGTGACATGCTAAGAAATGGACATCCTGGTCTGGCTATGTTCTTGGCACAACTGCTTGGACAGGCTCTAAGAGAGGAACTGGCATTTAGGATACCACCTTTCTAGAGGGTCTAATTGTAAATCAACTGCTAGGGGAAGGGAGAGGGAGGATGGAAGTGTAACTTCCAAACAAAAAACAAAATTCTGAGTCGCAGAACTTCTGTGAGTTGAGTACGGGTGCTAAGCAAGTAGCATTTAAAAAGCAACTCTTTTTTTTAATTTTTAAAAATAGTTATAATGAAACAGCAGAGATTTCTAAACATATTTGAAATTTTCATTAGTATTGATAGTCAAAATTAACTTGAGGTAGAAAATAAGTATTTTTTCCTTTTTAGAAATAGAGAGAAAAGAGCATCCAACCTGTATTCAGTTTTAAAAAAAAAAAGTAAAAAGAAAGAAAAAAATTAGGGTACTGACCAAACAACACATTCATTTCCCTTTTTAAATGGGTTTTGGGGATGAAACATAAACCCTCAAACCAAAGTCAGAAAAATAACGTGGAAAAATCTGCCTTAATCTAGTCCAATGAAATTATATACAAAGAAGCCAATACGGCTTCATGATTTCCCTGAGATCGCTGATATTGATCGAGAGAGGGGGAGGGAGGAAGGAAGGGAGCAAGGCTGCGAGAAAATGGAGCTCACCTTTCTGCTCCCAGGCACATCGCAATGCAATTCCCAGGAGCAGATTTATCTTGGTGGCCTGGTAAATGAGTTTATCATTTTGAAAAATTATTTAAATGGCAATTTATGTACTTAGCTTTCAGTACGGAGACGGCGCCAACCTGGGGGGTGGGGGTCACCAGCTATTCCTTGAGGCTGAAGCTTGGGCAACAGAGGCTGCCTTCAGTGCTGGAGTACAACAGACCAACTCCTTCCCAGCCCTGCCCCTCTCCTGCGGCATCTCAGTCCCTGAGCACTTGTGGACCAAAAGCAGGCTGCATGTGTGTGGACTTTTGTTGCACTCGCTGTGCGTTTCCAACATTAACTGGTGCACACCATCCCAAGTGTCCAGCTGCCATACATAAAGCAGGGAGTGGGAAGGATTCAGCAGGAGGTGGCTCAGGGGAGAGGAGAACCCAAGAAACAGAAGACAAGGGGGTTATTTCACCTGTCCCCTGTTATGGCACTCAAGATGGGAGCAGCTAGAAAAGTATGTCTGCCAAAGCAAGGGGATCTGCCGCTTTCTTATCCAGGCTTTGATATCACCAAGACGACACCGTTTTGAAAGACTAATTGGCAACATATTGGCCGGGGCTCCTTAAGGCTGATCTGTGAATAAGGTCACTGTCCATTCGTGTGACAGAATGGTGTGGGAGATTTCCCCCTTCCGTATCTAGAAGAGAGAAGAGGGCAGTGGAAAAGGTCACTGAGACTAAGAACTGCTTTCCAAATGAATTAAACCTTGGCTCCAGTGCCACGAAGGCTCATACAGTATTCCAGGCGGGGTCCTTGTTTTCTTATCAAGTTTTCTCTAACAGCTGGAAGTGGTTGGAGGGGGCTGTCTTAAGGAGACCCCCTGCTCTTCTTTTGACAGCTGATCAAAAGAAAATAGGTCACGCTTCTCAAACTTATGTCCACCCTGTCCTTAATTACTGTCTCTTTAAACAAAAGCAACATCTGCGCAACCTCAGCCAGCTTGAATCTTCGGAGGCAAACAGAGAGCAACCTGCTTTGGAAAAATCGGCTACTTTCTAGGCTTTCAATGCGGGGAGTTGGCCTCTCTGGCTGTCTTCCACTTCCCCTGCACCTGACACGGGCCTCGGAAAATTCCATGTCCTCTCGGCCCCCAGCCCAACCTGAGTTGGCCAAACGACGGAAATTATAGCAAGACCAAGGGGCACTTGTAAACGCTAAGGCTTGGGAGCGCTATCCAGCTGGTGGGGCTCTGATGTTGGAGAAACGAGGTTTAAATACGCAGATGTCAGCGGGGGCTCCAGGGTCCTCCACCCACCGCAGAAACCCCAGGCGTTCCTCTCCCGGGAAACAGTGTGTGTGCCTCCGTGCGCGTACATGTGGGTGTGTGAGCGTATGCCTGCATGTGTGTGTGTGCGCGTGCCTGTGTGTGCATGTGAGAGCATGTGTTTGGATGGGGGGTTATCCTGAGCCTGTGTGTGAGCGCCCGCGGTGTCTGTTAGGGGAAGGATACCAGACTAGTGTCCTATTTGGTTTGCTTGCTCTCTGCCCCCCGCTGAAGTTTGCTGGCCATGGACGTGGGCCACCCTGCTCACCCCCACCCCTCCGGCTCCTACACGCCCCTCTGCTTTCCAAATGGCTAATGAAGCAAATACTTGGTCCCCTTGAAATTGTAGCTCCCGAAATTCTAATTTTATTTTTGCAATCTAACGGGGCCCTTCTGAAGCCTCATAACTGGGAGATTTATGGGCTCCCCGGATAATTAAGTGATGTTATTGTGTTAACTTTGCATGCATTATGCGCCCGCGCCGCCCGCGGTCGGGCCGCCACTGGAGTTCCCTTCGCCGCCCCACAGATTATGCACGCCCTGGTCGCGGGAACCTACGGTGCATTAGAATACATTAGCGCTTGCATTTTAAAAGGCTGAACTCCCGGCTCCCCGAGAGGGACTCTCGGGAGGCGGCTTGCAGGGAGGCGTGCGTTTGTTTCTGCACCCGCGAGCGGCGGAGTCTCCTCCTCCCGGCCGGTCAGGCTGAAGAAGAGCTTTGAGGTGAGAGGAAGGGGACTGAGCACTGCCCCTTTCCCCAGACCGCAGCTGCCCCGGGGGCCGCGGGGCTGCGTCGTTCGCATAATCCCCCTGCCTCGCCCGCACTCCAGCCGCCCTCTGCCCGCCGCCCCTCCCCTCCCTCTCTCCCTCCCTCCCTCTTTCCCTCTCCTTGACGTTTGATTCCAGTAGCAGAGGAGGAAAAAAAGGCACCGAGCCGTCAGCCAAACATGAAACGCGCGTCCCCGCCCCCTCGCGGCCACTGGCAGCTACGCGCAAAGGGCCCGCCCCCCGGGGCAGCTGCGGCTGCGGAATGGCTGCTCGCCGCGCCAGTCCAGCACAGCCCCGCCCCGGGCCCGGGAGGGTAGGTTGGCTGCCCCGGCGAGCGGCAGAGCCCTTCTGGACAGCTCCCGCTCACCCAAACAGAAGACGTCGGCGCCGGAGCGGGCTCGGACATGGCGAGGCAGCGCGCCGGCCCGAGCGGCGGGGCCCGGTGATCCCTCCCTCCCTCCCCGCCCCCTCCCCTCTCCCGCACGCACGCCCCGGCCGCCCCCACCCCGCCCCCACCCGGGCGCGCCCGCCCGCAGCCGGGGCGCACCCCGCGCGCACGCCCGCTCCACAAGCTCCGCACTCCGCGCCCGCGGCCGAGCCCCGCCACGCGCGCCTCGCCAGCCCGCCGGCCGCCCCCGCCGCCCCCGCCGCCCCCGGGCCCCGATGGACTGAATGAAGGCTGCCTACACCGCCTATCGATGCCTCACCAAAGACCTAGAAGGCTGCGCCATGAACCCGGAGCTGACAATGGAAAGTCTGGGCACTTTGCACGGGCCGGCCGGCGGCGGCAGCGGCGGGGGCGGCGGCGGGGGCGGCGGGGGCGGCGGCGGGGCCCCGGGGCATGAACAGGAGCTGCTGGCCAGCCCCAGCCCCCACCACGCGGGCCGCGGCGCCGCGGGCTCGCTGCGGGGCCCGCCGCCGCCCACGGCGCACCAAGAGCTGGGCACGGCGGCGGCTGCGGCGGCAGCGGCGGCGTCGCGCTCGGCCATGGTCACCAGCATGGCCTCGATCCTGGACGGCGGCGACTACCGGCCCGAGCTCTCCATCCCGCTGCACCACGCCATGAGCATGTCCTGCGACTCGTCCCCGCCGGGCATGGGCATGAGCAACACCTATACCACGCTGACGCCGCTGCAGCCGCTGCCGCCCATCTCCACCGTGTCCGACAAGTTCCACCACCCGCACCCGCACCACCACCCGCACCACCACCACCACCACCACCACCAGCGCCTGTCGGGCAACGTCAGCGGCAGCTTCACCCTCATGCGCGACGAGCGCGGGCTCCCGGCCATGAACAACCTCTACAGTCCCTACAAGGAGATGCCGGGCATGAGCCAGAGTCTGTCCCCGCTGGCCGCCACGCCGCTGGGCAACGGGCTGGGCGGCCTCCACAACGCGCAGCAGAGTCTGCCCAACTACGGCCCTCCAGGCCACGACAAAATGCTCAGCCCCAACTTCGACGCGCACCACACTGCCATGCTGACGCGCGGGGAGCAGCACCTGTCCCGAGGCCTGGGCACCCCGCCCGCGGCCATGATGTCGCACCTCAACGGCCTGCACCACCCGGGCCACGCTCAGTCGCACGGGCCGGTGCTGGCGCCCAGCCGCGAGCGCCCGCCCTCCTCGTCGTCGGGCTCGCAGGTGGCTACTTCGGGCCAGCTGGAGGAGATCAACACCAAAGAGGTGGCGCAGCGCATCACGGCCGAGCTGAAGCGCTATAGCATCCCGCAGGCCATCTTCGCGCAGAGAGTGCTGTGCCGGTCTCAGGGGACTCTCTCCGACCTGCTCCGCAATCCAAAACCGTGGAGTAAACTCAAATCTGGCAGGGAGACCTTCCGCAGGATGTGGAAGTGGCTGCAGGAGCCGGAGTTCCAGCGCATGTCCGCCTTGCGCCTGGCAGGTGAGCCCTTGGGGCAGCGGGGCTGGGCTGCCGGGAGGGCTCCTAGGAGCCGGAGCAGACCTACTGGCCCCGTCTCTTTTCCCGGTGCCTTTCTGCTTTACCCTGTGCGCTTCCGTTGTGTTCTTTTATTTCTTCTTCCATTTCTCTTTCTCCTTTTTCACTTCTCCCGGTTCCTGTCCTCTCTTTTCTTCTCTTCCCCTCTCCCTGTCCCTGAGCTTTCATGAACCGACAACCCCCCCCCCCTCATTCTCCAACCTTTGGCCTCCCTCTGACCTCTTCGAGCAGCGGGAGGCGGGAGAGGGGTGCGCGGTGCCTGCTGGAAGCCCCTGTCTTTCCAGCACTCACAGAAACCAGGAACTGCCCTGATTCAAAACCTGTGCACTTGAACTCTTTTTAGACCGCACATTGGCGTTCTCCAGGCTGCCCAATCTCCCTACGTGGCGGTAGCTGAGATGCTCTGTTCTTGAGAAGACAGAGCTCTCCCTCTCCCGACCACACCACACCACATCAGACAAACTTCTTTGGTCTTTAGCGAGCGGCACTGCCTTGCCCGCCTGGGGGGCTAGCGGCTGGGATACAGCGCCGCGTCCGGAACCCAACTCCGGCTTTGGCTTTGGCGCAGAGAGTTTCTGACCGGGCTTGACGGTGAGAGCGGGCTGTGGCTAGCGCCAGCGTCACTGCCTACATCAAGGGGAGGGTGTAAAGGCGAAGGTTGGGACTGTCTAGTTCACCGCTTTAGAAAGACTGGGGAGAAGAGGCAGTGGAGAGCTCCCTGCCTCGCTGGCTGGTCACCCTAACCGCGCTCCCAGCGTCTGCTAAGGTATGCCGGGTTTCCTGGAGAGGCCAGGCGCTCGCAGAAAAAGGTGCTGGGAAATTAAGATGCAGATTAGTTAATTAATGCATCCCGGCCGCGGGCTACAGGCTCCGCCTTTGCATTAAGCGGGCTCTGATTGTGCGCTGAGCCCCGCGGCAGGGAAGGCGGGCGGACCGCGGAAGGGGACGGGTCCACGCGCCGGCTACATTGTTCTGGAGCGGTCTCGGCTCTTTGTGCCTCCTCTAGTGGCCGAGCCGCGAGGTACAGCCCTCTATTGTTCTAGGAGCACAGAAATCTCCTGTGTGGGCGGCGGGTGCAGGAGCGAGAGCGAAAGACGCAGCAGAGGCTGAGACTGGCACGCAGTTGCGCGCTTTTGTGCGCAAAGACCCCGCGCCGCGCGTGTGGCTACTGCGCTGCTTGTGGACTGGGCCAGGGGCCCAGCGGGGCAGTGTGCAGGCCCCCTGAAGGGGACGACACACAACACTCTACTGGCAGCCGAGGTTGGCGGCTTCTCTTGGACTGAGGGGATTTCTCGAGATCTGCGGGCTTTAGGACAAACCGATTCGTGGTAGCGTCGATTTGCATAGCGCGGATAATGAGACGCGCGCGGTTCCGAGCCCGCCGGGCAAGGCAAATTCCGGAGCTAAGAGCTCAGGCTCCCTCTCGCGCTCCCCTGGGCTTTCCTCGGCACAGCTGCGCACGGCTTGTGGGGTGCACGCGACCAACGCCTGCCAGGGCTGGGGGATGTGACAGGCAGTCGTTTTCGCCCGGGTTCGGGGAGGGGGCGTTTCCGCTCTGACAGCCTCCTCCTTAGATCCCAACCTGCCACTCAATAGTCGTCCCTCAGTGTTGACCTAAGAAAGTAACGAAAACCAGCTTTCTCCCCACCAAGATCGGTGGACTCTGGACACTGTTGGGCGAATTTAGAAATCGACATTCTTTTTCTTTCTTTATTTTAATCTTCATCTTCTACCATTTTCTCTTGGTTTCCGGCAAAGATAAAGCCGTACGTGGAAAGCAGCGGTGGGGGATGGACCCAAGCCTGGCTGACGGGTCTGGACGTGGTCCCACCCCCTTGTCGTGTAGCCCCGGCAGGCCCCGGGCCTTCTCCGGCCGGCCTCCTGGGCACTGAGAGCCAGAAGGAACTTGGCAGCTGGTCCAGGGGGTACCGTTCACAGCAGGGTGACAGCTGTTCCACGCTGGCCGAGCTCGGAGCGCTGCCGCCCCCTCACGCCTGTCGCGCAAAGGACACGGTGTTGTAAAAACACTTGTGCCTCCTGCCTGAGCAGGGCTGGAAGCTATGTGGAAAGTAATGCTGGAGTGATTGCCCCCCCGCCCCCCCCCGGCTCCTCAACTCCACCTGCACCAGCGGCTGGCCCGGGCAGGGCATGGCCAGAGCTGCCTGCTTCTGGGCGGAACAGCGCAGGAGCCGTCTCGGCTGGACACCGCCGCCTCCCCTAGCGAGTGGGAAATGTCTGCTGCCGACCCTGCCTGGCTCAAGCATTCAAATGTGTCTGTTTTATTACCGCAGGTTGAAAAGGGACGAGAGCTTTAGCCTTTTTTATCTGGCCATTCTATCAGCAACTACAAGTGTGTTGAGTGGTTATTATTACAGAGGAGGCCTTTCAGTTTGGGGTCAGTAGATCAGTCTCTTCAGACACGGGCACAGAAGCGAGGCTGCTAAGTAGGTATTATGTGCTCAGGAGCGCTCGGGGCCAGCAGCGAATGGGGAAGAGGGGGCCTTCTTCGCCAAGAGATCGATCGCTCGCTCGGAATCCCCGCCGGGACGCCTTGGAGGGCCCAGGCCATAGCGACCTGGGGGTTACACAAGCCCGCGAGTCGGCCAGGCCCGCCCCGCGCCCCGCACTCAGGGCTCCCAGACCAGGCCCTTTTCTTTCTGTTCACCTGTCCCCTTATAGCTTTCCGTTTCCGTTCACGCTGGGCCCACTCGGGTCCTGCCGGAAGGCCCAACAGACGGGTTTGAGCCAGCCAGCATGAAGATGTCTAATTTGGTCAGCGCCTGCAAACCTCGCCATCGGAGCAAGTGCGGTGCGTCACCAAGGCACAGCCCAGCCAGGGAAGGAACTTCCGGAGGAAAGAAGCAGACAGACGTCGGGGAAGCGCAGACTGCCCCAGCGTTAGATTTCAAGATTAATGACCTCCAAATGCGCGGCGGCGCACGCGGAAAGAGTGGCCAGGACGGCGAGTGGTGCAAGTGCGCAGGGTCAGGCCAGCTAGGCGTTGAGGTCCTGATGCCGGCTCCCACGGGGCGGTTTTTATTAACCTGGCAGCAGGCAGAGAGGACAGAGCCCTGCGATTTCGAGCACGCACGCGTTCGGCTTTGAACGCAGGCGGCCTCCGAACCAAGCACAAACTCCTGCACCGAGGCACTGAGTGAACCCAGGCATGAACCTGACGTGCGCCTCGCGGAGGGAGAGCCAGGCCTCGGTTTCTTCCAACGCCCGGAAGCCACAGCTGAGCACCCCCGACTACTTGCCCTGCCTACATTTCCGCCTCCAGTGAGCCTCGCTCCTTCTGCGAGCAGTCCCCGCCCCGTACAGACTCACGGACCTCTCCAGGCTGCAGCTCCCAGCAGCCGATTCTGTTAAGGCGGCCGAAAGCCCTTAGCCAACCCGCCAAGATGTCGCCCTGGCCCAGCTGACACCCGCAGCACGACCAGGCCAGGGCTCAACGTGGCTCCTGCCACGGCACCACGTGTGTCCCTGTCTCTGGCTGCGCCGCGGCGGTCCTCAGGGAACGCGTGCAGCCGCGCGTCTCGGAAGCGGCGAGGCTGGGAGGAGACCTCCCTCGCGGCGGACGCCTCCTCTCCCCTCCCCTCCCGCTGCCTAGCTCCCGGCCCAGGCCCCCTCTGCAGTCAATTTAGTTCCTCCCAGCCCGGGAGGCCGAATGCAACCCACGCCGGCGTGGAACAAATATTTTCTGCCGCTGGCAAGGCGGATTAATAATTGGAAAGCTCTTTCGCGTCCTTGTTAAGACCCAGGTGCCGGGAGAACACCTTCTAACCCGCATGAAGGTTGGTGGGAGCCAGCCGAGGCGGCGGAACACGGCGGAGGGGCGTGAACCCGACGCGAGAAGCGGCCCAGGCCTCCCGGCGCCCTGGACGCGAGAAGCGGCCCATTTATTTTTATTCCAGGCTTTCCACCGTGTGGTTATGTCACTTTCTCAAACAAATGTGTATATGGAGGGAGATCGATGCTGATAATGTTTAGAAGATTAAAAGAGCATTAATGCTGGCAACAATAACGCAAACGTGTGGACCCAGATTTCATTGATCTGGAACATGATCCGGCGCGTTTCCAGTAAGCCCGACGGCGCGCTCTTCCCAGCAGAGCGCTCGCCAGCGCCCAGGCTCCCCGCGCGGCTGCGGCACTGGGCGGTCCTGGAGGCGGACCGCAGCTCCTCCCCCGCGCAGCTCCGGCCCGCCTCTTCTTCCCTGGGGTTTTCTCCTTCTCTCGCAGGGCTCCCTGCCGTCTGCCCCAGTCCCTGGGCGCTCCTACTGCTGTTCTGTGCCCTCCCGGAGGGCTCCTCGGCGTGGCGAGGACCGACATTCCAGTCTTCCCAGCTCTCCTGTCCTTAGCTGTCACCGCGGGGTCCGAGTAGCCCGAACCTGGTCCAAGGAGGCCCTGGGCAACGTCTATTTTTCTTTTTCTTTTCTTTCTTTCTTTCTTTTTTTTTTTTTTTTCCATCGAAACCATTCTGGAAAGCCCCGAGTTTCGAAATTCGGTCTCGATATGTGCGAGCGACCAGGCCCAAGTCTGGAAATGAGGTGGCAAAAGCTGCTTGCTAACCGCACAGCTTAATGATCCGTGGATCCGCTCCGGAGTCCCACGAGTGACTCTTCACGCAGGTGCCTTTAGTTGACTAACTAAAAGCGGTCCCACTAACAAAAGCTGGGCTTTACCCCTCAGAACGGCCATGTCTGCCCTGGGCTACCAGGATGGAGCAGGGAAGATTCTTGCGTCCTACCTCGGCTGGAGAAGGAAGGTAGGAAGAGCTCTAGAATCCCACGGCTCTCCCTTCCCACCCCTCTCCATGTCCCCGAGGAGGTGAAGGCCACAGGCCCACCCTAGGTGGGGAGATTTTTCTCTGAGACTGTGCTCTTACACCTGCTACCCACTCATGGCTGTGCTTCTGGAAGAAATACTAAGGCAAATTTTATGGAAAGAATGAAAGAGCTGGGACTATAGTGGATTGGGCTGAGAACTAAGTTGTCTTGTGTGTGTGTGTGGTTTTTTTTTTTTTAATTATAAATCCTCCAGTTGGAGAAAGCTAAGCTTTTCCTTCAATGGGAAGTCTTAATCTGTGAGGAAAGGAGCATTTTCCTTCCTTCTCCGGGAACAATGAGGAAAAGCAGCAGGAAAGGGGGAGAGATAGAACTCAATTTGGTTCTGTTTTGAGATGAGACAGGAATGAGCCTATGGTCTCCTCTGACTCCCAGGGGTGCTGAGGAAGAGAGGTTTTTTTTTCTGTGTGTGTGTGTGTGTGTTAAAGATTTATTTGAAAGGCAGAGAGAGATCTTTGATCTGCTGGTTCATTCCCCAAATGGTCCCAATGACCAGGGCTACGCGAGGAGCCAGGAGCCAGAAGCTTGCTCTGGGTCTCCCACATGAGTGTAGGGGCCCAAAGACCTGGGCCATCTTCTGATGCTTTCCCGGGCCATTAGCAGGGATCTGGATTGGAAGTAGAACATCTGGGACTCGGGACTCGAGCCAGTACCCCTATGGGATGCTGGCAGCAGGTGGAGGCTTAACCTTCTACACCACAGCGCCAGCCCCAAAAAGGGAACTTTGATCCACCACCTTGACTGCTAGTCAGGAGGAAGGGTCCCACTGGTCTCCTGAAAACTTGGAGCTGGGTCGGGGGTGGGGGGGGCACTGAAACTAAGCAGGGTGAGTCTGGACGACAGCTGGCCCTTCCCCAACAGGACCCACTGGAAGGACCTCTGGGATCTGGGAGGGGTGAGTGGGCATTTGGAGGGTGGGATTTTAGGCTCTCCCCCAGCCCCATCTTAGAATCCTAAAACAGGGCAGGACTCCCAGTGAATGGTCTGGGTAGGGCAGGAACAACTGCCGTAGTCTCCCTATGGTCCTACAAGACCCTAGCAGTTGATGCCCTCTCCTGGTGAGTGGGGTCTGCCCAGAGGCCACAGGCTGCTGCCTGCTTTACCTCGCTTTACATTCCAGAGCTCTGGGCCTGAGCCCCAGAGGGAAGGAGAACCTGCCTCTTCCCCTGTCTTCAAACCAGGGTTTCATTTTAGAACCACCCCTTGATGTGACAGGGAGGGCCCCGGTGCCCCTGCCAGGCTCTCTGGCCTTTAAGCACCCATTTCTCAAGGGAAGTAAGAGGAAGGGGGCTGAACAGGTCTGTGAAGAAAGTTCTAGGCCCCACCACATCACCCTGCTGGCTGCAATTGGCAGAAAGTGTCTTCGTGAAAAGTGGTGTCATGTAGGGTAACCCTAGGGGGAATGAAAACCTCAAGAAGCAGAGAGATTTCATTTCTGGGTTGTTGCCAAGGGAAGGGAAACGAGGAGGACATACATAGAGATCACCACTTGGATGACAGGCTGTGGGGAAGAGGGCCAAGATGGAGGCACCTCGGGCCTTAAACTTCATCTTCAGACTCTCTGAGCTGTGCATACCCTAAATCTTCCAGTGATCACTATCTTTCCTGACCTGGGGAAAGCCACTTCTTCATGGGGAGAATCTCTGTGCCATTGGTGAGGAAGCCCTATGCTGTTAGGAGCAGAGGGCCTGCCTGGGCTGACTCAACCCGGGGGCAGGGCACATTACCACCACTCACCACCCAGTCTTTCCTCCTAACCAGCCTCCGTGCCTCTGGAAATGGCTTTTGGATTTCTAAATTTCATATAAGGCAATAAATTTAAAATGTGCTTAGTTTTTGTTTGTTTTAAACAAGTAGAGAGGGAGGAGGTAGGGCAGTTAATTTGGTAGCCCAGCCCACCTGATGCCATCTGGGCACGGCATGCAGGTAGGCTGTGGGCTGGGCGGACAGATAGTCTCACTTGAGGAGCCAGATTCCTAGAAGCTGTGGACATTTATTGTGAAAAACTGTCCCGCACAAACTGCCCCAGAGGGCAGGGACTGCAGTCCAGCTTGGCGCCTCTCTCACCATTTGAGGATCCATTACTCTTTCTGTAGAGAGCAGACTTTGTTTGGGTTGGAAGCACACCTCCACCGTAATTTAATCAGCATTGGACTTTGGCTCGTGTAATCAAATATACATATACTTTCTCCTGCAGGAAGAAAAATAATTTCTCTGTAACTGGTATTGACTTGAAGTCATGTAATCTCTGGAAAGCATCACATTTTTAAAGGGAAAGGTAAAATTAAGGGGAAAAGAATCCACAGGTCCAGTGGTTTGCCTTGTCCATTACAAAGAAGGGGCAGAGGGAACACTCTGAGAGCATGGATATTCGTGCAGCTCCAATTGCAGATATTTCACTACAATTCCTCTGTGTGGTCAGTTTCTGAGATCTGTATTGATAGGAAACCAAGTTAGCTGTCTCACCAGATCCTAGGACGTGGGTTAACATGTGTTGTATTGGCATCCTTGAAGGAACCTGTGTAGCATCTCATTTTTCTGCCTTTTGTTGGAGAATAGCAGCTCCCTGAGTTCCAGCAGACTCTAGGTGGGCAGCAGGCCCCATTCTTTTAAGGATGACGGGCACCCATTGCCAGCTTGTTCTCTACTCCATCCCAGGGCAGAAGCATGAGACTGTTCCCTAGAGCATTCTGGAGCAAGCATGGACTCCCCATCCCCCAGGGTGAGGCTCCAGGCTTTGCCCAAGTTGAGTCTGTTAGGGAATCTGTTGTAAACACAGATCCATTGATTTGCATTTGTCAGAGAGTAAAGTTAAACCAGTGAAAAGAGAAGCCCTTACCCTTTTATGCAGGGCCAGGGAAACCTTTCATATTGATCCTATTGATCCAACCTTTCCCTTTAAGGAAACCACATAGTTAAAGACCCTCGTTCAATAGATTTACCCTTCGCGCTTGTGATATTCCTTTAAGTGTTCTCATCTAGGATAGCTGGGCATTAAGCCCACACTCCAAACCAAACAAAAATGAAAAGGGAGTGGAAAGGGGGAGGGAGGTCAGGAGGCAGAATTGTGGGAAGTGAAATTAAATCAAATTGAAATGTGTAATGACCCAGTTGGGGATGTTTTTCTCATTTTTCTAAGATGGCATGAAGAGACAAAGACAAAATAGATGCATTTAGCATCTCTTGCTCTTTTTTTTTCCACAAAAGAAAAAAATCTGTGTATATGTATAGAGTAGCAATGTCTCAGGAACATCATTTTCTACTGTAACATTATTTCAGTCCAACCACTAGCTTGGTTAATTTAAGCTGATTCACTTTAAAAATAGTGATACTGCCACAGTCATTATTTTGGTTGATTTGTGGCAAATCAAGAACACAACTTTCCTTAGAAATGCAGTATTTTGGATTCTGTATATAAGCAAGCTTGGACACCAAAGTCAGTTAAGAAGAGAGGGAGCTTGGAGTTGTGTATTAGGATGGAAGTGAGTAGATGCTAGTTCAGGAATAAGGTACATTTGCTTTAGGACAGTGTTGATAGAACAGGAATTGCACCGGCGCCGCGGCTCACTAGACTAATCCTCCGCTTTGCGGCGCCGGCACACCAGGTTCTAGTCCCGGTTGGGGCACTGGATTCTGTCCCTGTTGCCCCTTTTCCAGGCCAGCTCTCTGCTGTGGCCAGGGAATGCAGTGGAGGATGGCCCAAGTCCTTGGGCCCTGCACCCCATGGGAGACCAGATAAGCACCTGGCTCCTGCCATCGGATCAGCGCAGTGCGCTGGCTGCAGCGCGCCGGCCGCGGCGGCCATTGGAGGGTGAACCAACAGCAAAGGAAGACCTTTCTCTCTGTCTCTCTCTCTCACTGTCCACTCTGCCGCGGCAGCCATTGGAGGGTGAACCAACAGCAAAAGAAGACCTTTCTCTCTGTCTCTCTCTCTCACTGTCCGCTCTGCCTGTCAAAAAAGAAAAAAACAAAAAACAGGAATTGCTAAATTTTCAGTATCCCTCTTGATTACAGATATGAAAATGAAAGTCCCCTTTGTCTCCACAACTGTTGGCGCCATCGGTTTCATTTCTTCCTTGACCTTAATTTGCTCTGTAAATAACATCTATCCGTAATTTTTTTCAGATGTGGTACAAGAGCTATTCCTAATTGGCTATCTCTCGGGTTGTTTTTGGACATTCATGTTTGTTTTATGTGATTGAAAAATATTAATGATTCCTTAGGTGAGCTAATGTATTTATCTGCTGAGTGAGTTCAAAGGGCAGAGTTCAGCTATGGTTCAGGTTAATTGAACAGGAAGCAGTGAGTTCTCCAGGCTGTGTTGAACAAGGGACCAGTCCCTTAAAATATCACACTCAGCAAACACACAATTTCACTGTCCTCATCCTGGAGTCTGATGTAAGAGGCTCAGATCAACTTGGATTGCCTGTTTAAAAACCCAAAGCAAAGCACAGCAACTGCAACAAAAACCCTTGAGTCCCCCTCGGGGAAGAAGAGTTTTCTCATTGGCTAATTGCTTTATTGGTAGCACTGACCTGCAGAGCAGCTGCAGGGGCCTGGATGAAGGCTTAGGCCTCAGAATAATGTGCTCCATTAGAACAGGGCAAGGCAGTTTTTTGTTTACTCGATTGGAGCTCCCTGCAAAGTGCCATTAACCCCAACCCAACTACATGTGTGCTGCAGAAGCCAAAGGTCACGCCAGTCGGTCTGTAGGCACAGCCAGCTTTGCCCTGGTGGGAGGGAGGGGGCATCCTGTTGGCACCATCCTCCCTGGAGCTTAGCCAGCCCTGGGGGCTGCTTCCAGAGCTTTGACCAAAGCAAGCAGTTGCACAACTTGTTTACATTTCCCAACTGCTGAATCATGTTATTGATGATTAAACAGTTTTGATCTGAGTACCATCAGTCACACCAAAAAAAAAAAAAAAAAAAAAAAAAAACAACAACAAAACACTTCTCACTGATCATCTCTTTTCTATTTAGGTTCCCTTCATTACTGTGCATTACAGTAAATAGAATTGTGCAAACTATGCTTTTAGCACGAATATAGTAGCCTGGATAAGTGCTTGGATCAACAGGAAGAGAGATCTCCAAATCCGGCTGGGGAGTTATTTGGAAGGAAGTTTTAAGTGGAGCCTTGAACCACGGCTTCCACTGCCAGCACCATGAACTACACTGCCACCTGCTGGGGGTCGTCTTAGAGGCAATCAGTTCTGCACTAACCCATGGTCCCAGCCCCTTCCTTCATATTGCCCCTGGTATTTGTGTCCCCTTCCCCACCCTCCAGATCACCACCCATGCAAACATTATCTCCCTGGAAATATCTTAGGTGACTTTTCCCGATCCTCTGGGACTCAACCCTCTGCCTTTTCTAAATAATTACCCCCAGAGAAATCAGTTCTGCCTGTCATGGGTGAGGTGATTCACCTACCCTGCACCTTGAGGTGTTCTGGTTGGAAAAGTGTTGAGGGAGGAGAGGCAGAGGAAGCAGAAAGTATCTACAGGAGAGAAGAGAAAAGCTTGTGTGTCAAAGAGGTATGGCTCAGTGGATAGTGCGAGGGAGGGTGATGCCAACTGTCATATGCTCAGCACAGGTGAAATACTGCAAAACGAGAGTGGACAGGAGAGAGTTCACATCCACTGGGAGGATGTGGAGGAAGAGATGCCAACTCAGCAAGCTCCAGGTGGGCTCTGGGAAGCCCCCTGGGGAGAGAAGTGAAGCAGCCGTTTTCAACTGCAGAGAACACAGCCAATGAGCTAGACTTGGAGCCAAACTGCGGAGCTGGCTGCAGCTCTGTGGGCGGCAGCTGCTTCCAGACTCCCTCCCATCGATCACAGCCAGGAGCCCTGTGGCAGCCAAGCGCCTGTGGATGGGTCGCTGCCTCCGCTCCCCGGCGGGCTTCAGCACCACGAACAGCACCACGGGGCACCCGCGAGTCAGTGTCTGCATCCACCTAGAGACGGGAGATGGGCCCCCTATTGGGCAAGACCCTGGCAGAGCAGGGCTTCTTTGGCTCTCAGTAAGAGGTCAGTTATAATACAGAAAGAGGAGGGTCAGGAGTGGGAAGACGAAAGGTGCTGAAGAAGAGCTTGGCAGGGGGATGCATTGTCTCCCTCCCCTGCTGCCTCTGGAGGCACTCTGCAGCTCTCGGTGTTTCAGGTTTAGGATTCCCTCTGAAGGTTTACTACCTGGTTGCCCCACACACCGATGTGCACGAGTGGGTGCCTTTGTTTCCTCACCTGTGTACTCCTGATTTTTGAAAATGTGGGTCTCATTAACGGTAAACAACATTCTCACATGTCAGCATACTATGGCAGGGAGAGCCCGCTATGGGACCTCAGTGTCTGCTGTGGATGTGTGATTCCTTGAGAGTATTAGTGATGGGGCTGGCTTTACACAGAACCTCATCGCCACGTCTGCTCCCCTACAAAGGGCTAGGGGTGTTGAGTCACTTCCGGCAGGCCACACAATGGAGTCATATGGTCCTGACCATAGTGAGGGCTGACACCAGGCGCCGACCCCTGACCCTGGCCTTGTTCAATCAAGTGCTCTGCTTTATTTGTGGTTTTATTCCAGAGGAAAGAGGCAGGTGGGCACTTTCGGTCAATGATGGAGCACAACTCATATCTCTGGGTTCTCAGTGAAATGCCCCTTGGTGTTCTAGAGATAATTAAAATGTAAATTTTTCACTTTATTTCAAGGAATGTTGGTTAAACCCTAGTTTCTTGCTGAAGTGTTTCTCAGAGAGGTGGAGTAGAGGAACAGACAAACATGTCCCCTTCAAAAGAAAGTGAAGAACTTTTCTCAAACATGAAAAAAAAAAGAAAAGAAAGTGAACAGTGTGATAAATAAATGAGATTTTTCTTCCCTGTCATAATTCATCTTTAAATTCCAAGTGGCTCTTGTGTGAAAGGAGAGAAAATCTAGCCCCCCCAAAAAACAATTCTGGTACAGCATTCAGATCCAGTGTTGAGAAAAAACAATTGTCTATGTGTCTGAGTATTTAAAATTTTGCTCTAAAAATGAACAGAAATATATCTGAGCCAGATCTAAGAGCTGGTTTTAAATCTACTTGATAAACTCTGACTAAAGCAGCTCCTCTAAGTGGTATAATATGTACTTCTTAGTAGTTATTGGGCTATGCTATCGAAACCCTTTCCCGTAAAACATGGATTTGATAGCATAGGCTGCTTAGTAAAGCCTGTTTTATATGCGTCACTGCATCTTATTTAAATAAGGCATTACACGCTGCATAGACTTGGACTGAATGCCCTTCCTTTCTAGTGAACACTGTATGTTTTCTAAAAGATAGTTTGACAAGACTGCCATGGGAACAGGATATTTTCTAGTCCTTTTTGGCTCCAAATACTAAAGCAAATATGTGAAGTAAGATAACTTTATGCTCTTCTGTATCAGGGCCACAGATCTAAAAGATGCAGGGGCTAAATCTCAGATGCAGTTGCCTTCTAATATGTTTCAAGGTTCAGTTCATGTTCAAAGCACAAGAGTGAATTCTCTAGTCACTCCCAGTGACTAACCCCACTCATCTTTCATTCTTCTGAAAAGGGAGAAACAATCCTCCTGTTCAAGGTCAAGTCCTCTACTAGGTTCAGGGCCCCTGCCTCTCCTGCCTTCTCAGGACCCTCCCTTCTCCTGCACTTATAACCTCCTCCTCTCTGCCAACATCTTTCCATTCTGCATTTTTATGCTCCATTCTTTTTCTAAAATGCCCCCTACCTGATGACTGTTGTAGCTATGTCTCTTCCTTCCCTTCATTTCTGGGGAGAGTTGCTATAACCCAGTGTCTGTTTCTTACCTCCTCCCTCAGCCTTAGCCCTCCTGTGTTCTCTACCTCCTCTTAACACTGTCACTTTAAAAAAAAAAATGTATTTGAAAGGCAGAGTGATAGATGGGAGGAGGAGGGGAAAGATCCTCCATCTACTGGTTCATTCCCCAAATGGTCACAACAGCCAAATCTGGGCCAGGCCAAAGCCAGGAACCGGAATCTCCATCTGGTCTCCAACATGGGTGGCAGAGACCCAAGCCCTTGGAACATCTTCAACCCTGCCTTCCCAGGTGCATGAGCAGGAAGCTGGATAGGAAGCAGAGTAGCTGGGATGCGGGATCACAAGCAGCAACTTAATACCCTGTACCACAACACTGGTTCTGCAGTGTGACTGTTGAGGTCTTTATAGATAAATCCTGTGGATTCTCAAGCCACTCCACAACATTCAATACACTGTTAACCATTCTTTGCTACAATACTTTCTTCTCTTGATCTCTATACTCATTTTCTTTTTAGCATTCTATTCACTCCTTTTCTTTCTAGCCACCTCTTATTTGTTCATAAAGCCCTATATTCTGGCCTAGGTGATTTTGTTGTTGATTTTTCCACCCAGCATAACCACCTTGGAAGATCTTATCCATTTGGTTACCACATCTTTACACTAAAGCCTTCTAGGTCTTTCTTAAGCCTGCCATCTGTCTCCAGGTCCATGTTTCTTCTGCATTTGGACATATTTGCCTAAGACCTTCAAACTCAGGGCATATCAAAGTGAACTCATTTTCTTATTTGCTAACCCTATGCACCACTACCACAAATTATGAGTCTCTTCTTTTATTCCCTCTTTGGTCAACATCATCCTGTCCACAGAATCTCAAGCCAGGGGCCAGTGCTGTGGCATAATGGGTAAAGCTGCCACCTGCAGTGCCGGCATCCCATATGGACGCTGGTTTCAGTCCCGGCTGCTACACTTCCAATCCAGCTCTCTGCTATGGCCTAGGAAAGCAGTAGAAGATGGCCCAAATGGCTGGACCCCTGCACCAGCATGGGATACCCAGAAGAAGCTCCTGGCTCCTGGTTTCAGATCAGCCAAGCTCCAGCTGTTGCAGCCAACTGGGGAGTGAACCAGTGGATAGAAGACCAATCTTTCTCTCTCTCTCTCTCTCTCTCTCTCTCTCTCTCTCTCTGCCTCTCCTTCTCTCTCTGTGTAATTCTGACTTTCAAATAAATAAATAAATCTTTAAAAAATAATCTCAAGCCAGAAATCAGACAGTTACCCTGGCCTCTTGCCCTTTCGTCTTTCCCCATCAGTCAACCATGTTGGCCATGTGGCTTATTCCTCCTAGTATCTGTCTTACACCATGCCATCCCTCTGCTGCTGCCTTAATTGGAGCTATTGCCAATGTCAACAGCCTCCTGACTAGCCTCCCTGTCACTGGTTACTCTCTTTCATTCTTAAAAAAATTTATTTATTGACTTGAAAGAGTTACACAGAGTGAAGGAGAGGCAAAGAGAGTCTTCCATCCACTGGTTCACTCCCCAAATGGCCGGAGCTGGACCAATCCAGAGCCAGGAGCTTCTTCTGGGTCTCCCATGCGGGTACAGGGGCCCAATGATTTGGGCCACTTTCTACTGTTTTCTCAGGCCATAGCAGAGAGCTGGATCAGAAGTGCAACAGCCGGGACTCGAACTGGCACTCAAATGGAATGCGGGCACTGCAGGCAGTAGCTTTACCCACCTCGCCACAGTGCTGGCCCCTCATTTCCATTCTTAAGCTAGTGATTTTTCTGGAACCCACATCTGACCACATTCCACCCTTGTTTAATACTCTTTATTCCTTTTGGTTCAACTAACTTGAATTCAACTTCAGGGCTTGGCTTAGATGCTCCTGCCTTAAGAAGTCTTCTCTGATCTTGTAAGTGGGTGTCTCCTAGAACTACTACTCCCATTTCATTTAGAACATAATAGGGATCACCTGATGATTTGTCAATGTCACCCCATCAGATTAAATTTCAGAAGAATGGAGGTTGGATACAGCATACAGTAGGTAGTCAATAGATATCTATGAATATATTAATATACCTTTTCTGTCATGGGACACCATTTCTGTCTGTTGTAGTCACCTCAATTAGTAGATGACATTTGAAAAAGAATAGTCAATACTGGTACATCATTTAAACAAAATATTTCCTATTTCACAATATCAAGTTCTTATCAATAGCATTTTCCTCCAAAGCTAAGACACTCCAGCCATGGATTAATTGTAAAGCTTTTTTCCCCTTTGATTTTATTGGATTTTAAATATTTCAGTGGATAAATCCTTATTTGCCTTTATAATAGCTTAATGTAGACTAAAGTCACGTTCGGAGCTTCAGAGGATTGCCAGTGAAATGAGAGCTATGAAATGATGACCACACTGGACACCAGAATAGGGACCCATTTTCCCAGCTGGTTCTGGAGTCCCTCGAGGTAACCTGCTCTGACCAGACCCAGGCCCTTCTCCCTGCTGTGCTTCTTGAGTTGTGTCCACATCTTTGCACTGTGTCCCTCCACTTGGGATGCTTTTACCATTCGTCTCCCGAGGTCCTCTCTGTCCTACGGCCATCCCCAGTCCTCCTTCCCTGAATTCTCCCCAGCTGACTGTGGCCCGTTCTTCCCTCTCCCTGTCCTGAACTGCCTCAGATCAGCGGGACTGATTTCTTCTTCAAGACATCTTCATGATCAGTAAACCAAATTTACATTTAAATGGCCATTACTTGATATTCTACAAATTCTTACATTGTTACTGACTTAAATTTAGCTCTAAAGAAACAAGAAGTCAATATTTTTGTAAGTTTATGCTCTTCTTTTCATTTGCTTATCTTTTGGCCAGCAAGTACATAAAGTTACTTGAGACTTTTGAAAGCCCGTAAACATTGTAGGGAATGAATACAATTCTGTCTATAGAGCACTGACCTAAGAAGTTAAGAGTGGGGTGGGGCGCTTTCTCTACTTCAATTTTACTAGGTTTTAAAAATTTGAGCAGATAAATTCTTATTTATTTTTATCATATCCACATGACATTGAGTGAGAAAAGATTTTATTACTACTTCAACTTCTGTGAGAAACTAAAACTAAGATAATTTAATTGTTCTACATCTTATATGGAAATTATATATTGTCCTGTGATATTCTCTTTTAGAGTTATATCTGACATTCATATATGAATAACAAATTGTGAAGACCAAGCATATATAAACATAATTTAATGTAAAAATTAAAAATTATAGGCATTTTTTCTGATGCTGCCAATTGAATGCATTAGTTTGCTTGATGATGATTAGGTTTGCCCAGTAAGCAGTTAACTTCAGTGCCTGCTGTATCTGTGCCTTGCATAGCCAAACCAGGATCACTTTGACAAGGCAGAGACATGCAGGGTATGGGTGACTAGGGAGCCTCTCTGAGGCCTGTTTGAGGGGTCTTAGAATCACAGCTCTGGTATGTTCTGAGCCCACCCTTCTCTCTGGTGGGGGCACAACAGCTGGACATGACTGCCAAAGACCAGGCCTACGTGGTGCCCCTGCCTACTCCTCTGCCATGCTCCAAAGGAAGCACGTAGGACCAGGAGGAGTTGGCAATGCTGGACCCAACCCTCCCTTGAATCCAGCTCTTCTTCTAGACTTTCAGACTCATCCTTCTTCCATAGGCAAGTTCTGCAAGGCAACTGAAAGGGCAGAGTGAGGTGTTGATAGGTGATTGGATTGGAAGGGAAGAGAAGACAATCCAGAGTGAAGCCACTTTTAGACCATAAGCCACACCAACCCAGGACCCAGGTATTTTACCTCCTTAGAGCTCTGGAAATCCCTACAATATGACTGTCTCTGAGATGAAGGAGGAGCCCAGACCAAGAGCACAGGAAGCCCAAGCAGTTCCTGAGAAAAGTGTCTATGTGAGCAGATCTTCTTCCTCCAGGCTGCTGGGAAGGAACTGTGGATAGCAAGAAGTCCTCTCTCTGCCTTCCCCTCACCCCTCTCTCAGAGCTGATCTTACAGAGGCAATAGTGGTGGCAAGGTAGCACAGTGGAATGAATGTTTTTGGAGTCAGACAGGCTTGGGAGTTAATTCTTTTTTTTAAAGATTTATTTATTTATTTGAGAGGTAGAGTTACAGACAGTGAGAGAAAGAGGCAGAGAGAAAGGTCTTCCATCCACTGGTTCACTCCCCAAATGGCCGCAATGGCCAGAGCTGCGCTGATCCGAAGCCAGGAGCCAGGAGCTTCTTCTGTGTCTCCCACGTGGGTGCAGGGGCCCAAGGACTTGGGCCATCTTCTACTGCTTTCCTAGGCCATAGCAGAGAGCTAGATTGGAAGAGGGGCAGCCAGGACTAGAACCAGTGCCCATATGGGATGCTGGCACCGCAGGCAGAGGATTAGCCTACTGCACCATGGGCCGGCCCCCTAGGAGTTAAGTCTAACTCTGCCATTGAGTAACTCCCTAGCACTCAACCTTTCTAGGCCTCAGTTTCCTCTTTTGTAAAACGGGAGTGCTATGTCCGCCTTGGAGAGCAGCTGTAAGTATTAGAAATCATCTGTAAAATGACTATCAGGTTACAGGTTGATGTGAAGTGTCTTTTGGATTTCCTCATAGAATCCTTTGCCAGGAGTAGTGATCCAAGGGACAAGATGTCATTGAGTGTTAGGAACCTGGAGAAAGGATGTAAAATACCTATTTTATTGAATATTTGTTACATGCTGTGTGTAACTTACCCAACCAGACAATAATGCTGGGCAATGCACCATGCCACCACTCATGGCATTCAACAGTAAACATTTATTTCTCAAACATCTGCAGGTTCCAGCAGATCTAGACTCCCAGCTGGGTTTGCCCATGCATCTGGGGTGCAACAAAGCTTGATCATGTGTTGGTTGGGAGAGGGGCTCTGCTCCTTATATCTCCCATCCTTTCCTGGAACCACCAGGTTAGCCTGGGCATGACTCTGTCTTGGCAATGGCAGAGGTAGAAGGCACAAGCCGTCACATGCTCTGTGATATCCCTATGGTGAAGAAAAGTCATAAGACTGAGCCAATGGCCAGCGCCGCAGCTCACTTTGCTAATCCTCCGCCTGCGGCACCAGCACCCTGGGTTCTAGTCCCAGTTGGGGCGCCAGATTCTGTCCTGGTTGCTCCTCTTCCAGTCCAGCTCTCTGCTGTGGCCCGGGAGGGCAGTGGAGGATGGCCCAAGTGCTTGGGCCCTGCACCCACATGGGAGACCAGGAGGAAGCACCTGACTCCTGGCTTCAGGTCGGCACAGCACGCTGGCCATGGCGGCCATTTGGGGGGTGAACCAATGGAAGGAAGACCTTTCTCTCTGTCTCTTTCTCTCTCTCTCTCTCTAACTCTGCCTGTACAAAAAAAAAAAAAAAAAAAAAAAAAAGACTGAGCCAAGAGACAGACTGGAATGGCTACAAGCTTACATAGCAAGGAACATAGGTACGGAAAGGGTAAAAGGGCTGGCACTGTGGCACAAGTGATGTCATTTATGTTGCCTACATCCCATATCAGCATGCTGATTTGAGTCCCAGCTACTCCATTTCTGATCCAGCTTCCTGTTAAGGTGCCTGGGAAAGCAGTGGATGATGTCCCTAATGCTTGGGCCTCTGCTGCTCATGTGGGAGATCTGGATGGAATTCCTGGCTCCTGGCTTCTGCCTGGCCCAGCCCTTGCTTTTGCAGGTATTTGGGTAGTAAATTAGCAGGTAGATCTTTCCCTTCCTCTTGCCCCCTTCTCTCCCTCTATCTGTGGTATTCTGCCTTTCAAATAAATAAATAAATTTGTTTAAAAAAGAAAGAAAAGGTGAAGAATTGGACCATTTTTGTTTTTGTTTTTGTCTACCTCATGTCACACTTTCAGTTCACTTGTTCTTGTAGGAAGCACTCCCAAGATCAAGGGGTGTTAACAGGGTAGGACTGATTTCTATTTATATAGAAGATGAATGTGTAAGTGTTTCACATTCACAAGTAACACATCTGTGTCCATCAGACCACAGGCCATGTCTCTGGACTGTGTCTGGCCTAGCCTACTAAATCACCTTCATCTTCCTCTTAGCCCTGTCCCAGTTCCTAGCACACAACTGGCACTCAATAAATGCGGAAGTCTTGGATGGCTCTTTGACACAGCAGTTAAGATGCCACTTGGGATGCTTACACCCCATATTGGAGTGCCGAGTGCAAGTCCTCCTCTGCTCCTGATTCCAGATTGCTGCTCATGTGCTCATGGGAGGCAGCAAATGATGACTCAAATACTTGAGTCCTAGCCACCCACATGGGAGACCCAGACAGAGTTCTGGGCTCATGGCGTCAGCCTGGCTCAGCCCCAGATGTTGCAGGCATTTGGGGAATAAATCAGCAGATGGAGATTTCTGCCTCCCTTTGCCTTTCAAATAAATGAATATATAAAATATTGTAAAATGTGCAACTCTGCATGACCCCAAGGGTCACGCAGCTTCAGTGCCCCAAAGGAAGGGCCCCTCAGCTCTATGATTACATTTAATTCAATGTATATTTTAAAATAAGGTTTCATGTTAAACTTCTAAAAATTTTGCCATTGAAATAAGAACCAGTCACCTAAGAAACAAAAATCTAAGTCTGTTGCTTACACAAGTTAAGGCATCCAGTTCAGATCCTGGCTGTTCTGTGTTGACAAAACCCAATGTAAATGCTGTGTGATATCTGCCAATGATATTCATTGAAGCAGTTTGCAAGTGGTATCAGAAAGATCAAAGGAGTTACTCATTTGTGCCTCTAACAATGTCTAGGTTTTTTTTTTTTTTTTTTTCAAAAAAAGAGATTTATTTATTTACTTGAGAGACACAGTTACAGACAGAGGTAGAGACAGAGAAAGGTCACCCATCCTCTGGTTCACTCCCCAAATGGCCACAAAGGCCAGAGCTGGGCTGATCCAAATCCAGGAGCCAAAAGCCAGGAGAATCTTCTAGGTTTCCCATTTGGGTTCAGGGACCCAAAAACTTGGACATCTTCTACTGCTTTCCCAGGCTTTTAACAGAGAACTGGATTGGAAGAGGAGCAGCCAGGACACGAACAGATGCCCATATGGGAGACCGGTGCTACAGGCGGAAACTTAACCTACTACCCCATGCCAGCCCCGGTTGTTTTTTTCTTTTTTAACCTTAGGTGCTACAACTTCCTCCCTCCCTCCCTCCCTCCCTCCCTCCCTTCCTTCCTTCCTTCCTTCCTTCCTTCCCTCCTTCCCTCTTTCTTTCTAAATCATATGCAGTGTTAAAGACTTGACAGTTCTGTCTTGAGTCTTAATTTGGATGTTAAGGGACAGCTTCCATTAGTGAGTATGCCCCAGATAATGTGTTTATTTGCATCCTCCTTCTTCCCTGCCTGTCCCCTAATGGTCTGGTACACAGAGGGCCACTTGAGCTGATTTATGTGGATCTCAGACTGGCTCACATATGTGCATTACTTAATTCAAAGAGGATATCACATTGATTTCCAAGCCCCACTCTTCAAGACATTTCCCTGACATAGCTATCTTAGCTGCCTTGACTCCATTGTCTAAAAAGGAAAACATTTTAAACCTTTGGAAGCAATTTTGATGGACATTTCATTGTGCTCTGTATTACTTACATAATTAAATTTCCTTCACTTCAACGTCTGTTTAAAATTAAATTGAAAAATATTTTTGAGCTCCATTGGGCAGTTAACTTTGTTTAGCTGGATTTGTTCTGCATACATATGAAATGGCATCCTGTGAATCAATGCACTTCCATAGATGTGAAGAAATGACAGCCTTCGTGGGCAGGGGTAGCCTCCTGCTATTCGTAATAGGCTGTTCCTAGCTATTAAGCTTGTTTACCCTATAATTCCGATGGTGCTTGTGTTTTGGTGCCTGCAGTTTGGCAGGCTGATTTATATGGACGCCTGGCGCTGTGAGCAAATCTGTAACTTCTCTCATGGCTTAGCTGGAGTTCTAGGACTCCTGCTTACAAATTCACAGCTCAGAGCAGCTAACTTCCTTTGGGGACATAGAGAAGTCTTATTTGCATAGCCAAGGGAGTAGAATTCTAGCTTGGGTTTGAAGGCAAATCAGGGAAGTTGTTAGAAGATTCATTCCCCAGCAGAACAAATGTGATTCTCAGTGTTTGTCTGGAAGCTCCTCCCAATCTGCTATTGAGGACAGAAAATCAGACCCTCCTCATCTTTTATCCTAGTTCCTGTAGAGCCAGCTATTCCATCAAATTCTGTGCCAAGGCAACCCCTGGGGATAACAATGTGATGGAGAAGTTAGCATTCCAAAAGTACTGCTTTAGTATTTTCTAAAAAAAATTGTCACGAAGAGCTGCTTTTTGTTGCATTGTTAGGCTTCATTAGATTCTTAAAGGTCTGTCAAGATCTTTATCTTGTTTATCTCTGTGCCTCAAATGATAATAGGTATATAACATTGTGAGCCTTACATAAGGAAGTGCATAAGATGCTTACAACAACTGATATATAGTGAGTGTTTCTAATTCAGCTGTGTTTAGTAGTTTTTGGTTACTACTGCCTTTTATAACTGCTCAGTATAAAAGCAAGAGAGTGGCCTGAGTCACCAACTCTCCCGTAGTATTTGTATACTGAGAGCATAGCTTGACATCATCACAGAGAGAATGAATGCTGGACTCAGCCCCGTTTGTGTCTGAGCTCCACTATTCACCAGCTGTGTGACTTCAGGCAAGGGATTAACCTCAGAAAGCATCTGTTTTCTTTTCTGTAGAATGCAAATAAGGCTGATGTGGGCAGACATCTCATTGGTGTGCTGATTAACTGAGATACCCAGCACATTCACTTCTGATTTTCTCAGTACCACACATGACACCTTATTGCATGGGTGCACATCTGTTCCTCAGCGTAATTTGTGTGTCATTTTCACCGCTGGAATTTGTAATGTGCAAGATTGCCAGATTCTACACTTGTCACTGGCTACACTGCTTGCAGATTAGTCAAACATGCAGCAGGGCCATTTCCTCCCTACCCCTTAGTGTCCTTTTAAGACTCATGCTGAGAGCTGTAAATCCGCGGTGCACACAGTAGGCTCCAACTGAATCCTTACAGGCTCATGTTGGGAGAAAGTAAGTCCATTTCGCAAAGGTAGAAGACATAGAGCAAACATTCTACATTTGATAGAATTTTGCATGTAAAATTTGCAGCTAAGCCAACAAGACTGAACTCTATCTCCTTAAGGATCACAGGTTGGGTCTTATCAGAAAGTTATTTTCATAGTTGCGAAGTGGTCATGAGGTTAAAAGTGCTAAGGAGAATGGTTTCCTCTTTAGTATTTTTTCTGGATCCTGCCTCTTTATCACGTTCCCCAAATCCAATCACGTGGGCTCCTGTCTGACACCCCCAAGAGCTCCTGTTTTGGGTCACAACCTTGTCTTTGATCCCAAATCCAGGATCCTTAACAAGAAAGGAAAAATAGAAAGGAAACCCAGACAACCAACTGTTGCTTTCAGGAAGTACTAACTTATTTGCTAATAGGAGATTTTGAAGCCATGGACCTCTGAATTCTCAACATTCAAGTGTATTTAAACAGTCTCCAGTATCTTCTCCTGACCCCAAATTACTCCCAAGCATTAATTGTCCTAGTGGTTTCATGGCCACATTATTTCATATTCATTACTGTTTTCATGAAAAATTATAACACTAATTAGAGCGGCTTCCAGTTAATTCACTTGGTGATTCATTACTCTCTCCCCACATGGTGTTCTGTATGTGGTCATCCTGGAGAAAGCCTCCAAGGGTAATTGCTGCTCTATTCCCTGAGTGATCACCTAATACCATTAGTTCTGATGTGCAGGCGCATCTCAGCAGCTCGGATGGGGCCTGGTTACAGCTGCACCCTCCCTGCCCTCTGGATGCAGGGAGGGGGGGATCCTGCAGTGAGAAGGGGTCCAGGGCAGCCAAGGAGAGGGACAGTTCAGAGAGAAGTGGGAGAGGAGCTCTGGGATATAAGCATCACTAGCATCTTCTCAGTCCAGGGGTCAGAATAGGATGGAACAAAACCTGCCCTAAGAATGTGCATGTAGGTCAGAGTGTGGAAGGCTGCTTCTCTTTGGTTTCAGCAGATGTGTGGACAGGCACTGAGCTAGACTTTGGAAGCCTAGTTCCCTCTAAGAGCTCTGACATCCAGTTCTTTCAATTAAAAATTTATTTGACCCATTAGCCTGGCTGTTCTAACAAAGAAAACAAACAGAAAATAACAGGTGTTGGTGAGGATGGCAAGAAATTGGAGCCTTGTGCGTGAGTGGGAATGTAAAATGATGCAGCCTCTATGGAAAGATCATGGCAGTTCCACAGAAATCCAAACACTGCATTACCATGTGACCCCCAAATGCCACTTCTGGGCTTATACTCCAGAAGAACTGAAAGCAAGGTCTCAAAGAGATATTTGTATATCTATGTCTAATGCAGCATTATTCATAATCGCCAAAAGGTGGAAGCATTCTATCTGCCCATCTGTTGATAAACAAAATATGGCATATGCAAACATTGCAATATTCTTCACCTTAAAGAGGAAGGACACTCTTCACAGTCTACAGTATTGATGAACCTTTAGTGAAAAAAGCCAGTCACTAAAAGACAAATGCAGGCTGACACCGTGGCTCACTTTGCTAATCCTCCGCCTGTGGCGCCGGCACACCGGGTTCTAGTCCTGGTTGGGGTGCCAGATTCTGTCCTGGTTACTCCTCTTCCAGTCCAGCTCTCTGCTGTGGCCCGGGAAGGCAGTGGAGGATGGCCCAAGTGCTTGGGCCCTGCATCCGCATGGGAGACCAGGCGGAAGCACCTGACTCCTGGCTTTGGATTGGCACAGCACACCGGGCATAACAGTCATTTGGAGGGTGAACCAATGGAAAAGGAAGACCAAGACCTTTCTCTCTCTGTCTCTCTCTCTCACTGTCTAGCTCTGTTTGTCAAAAAAAAAAAAAAAAAAAAGACAAATGCTACAGGATTTCACTTCTATGAGGTATGCAGGGGAGAAACACAACATAGAACATCTGGGACTGAGCAGAGAGGGGAATGAGGAGTTGTTTAATGAGGATAGAGTTTCAATTTTGCAGGATAAAACGTTCTAGAGCTTGAATGCGCAACAGTCAAGACACTTAACAGAGCTATATATTTGAATAGGGTTAAGATATATGTATTTTACCTCCATTTCCAAGAAAAAGGTGATTTCTCATGTATACTGCAATGCTTCCTTAATTTAAAAAAAAAAAAAAACAGAAACAGGAGAAAAATTCTGCCACCCACAGACAACCACATTATTATTTTGCTTTTATTAAAAGTATCTTTTAGTTACTTAAGTAACACACTGAAACATTCTCACTATAAAAAACCAAGATACCAATGATCAGGATGAAGTCCTCTTTGCCCACTTCCTTTAACCCCAGTCTCCTTCATTACTGCCTAGGATAATCACTCATATGGCTACAAACACAGCTGCTGATCCAGGTGCCTCCAATGTATTTATCTGCCTATATTCAGACTCACAGAAAAACTGTCTTATATATCACAGGTCTGTACATTGTTTTAGCCTAAGGGGCATCACCCAGCATGCAGCAGTCTGAAGCTCCCTTCCTTCATGCAGTAGTGCCTGCCCGGCTTCCACATGTAACTGAGGTTCCTCAACCTGCATGCTAAGAGTATGAGGACCCTTCAAAAAGCTCTAAGGAAAATGGCATTCAAAGATAAGTTTATTTTGATGCAAAAGACATTTGAAATCCATGCATGGTTTTCATAAGACATATTTTCAGTGAACTTACTGAAGATCCCTCATATATATGATTCCAAAATTTTTTTGAGCAAAAGAAACTTTTAACTCTATTCTTCCATGACCCTTTAAAAATACTCTGATATTTTCATTTATTCCACCATTCCTGTATTGACAAGCAGTGCTGTGTGAACATTCTCGTGCCCTCCCTCCCTGTGCACCTGTATGTGTCCTGGAGCAGACGGTGAGGACAGGGCTGCTGGAGCAGGCAGTGAGCATGTCTTCATTCTGACAGATGGTACCACATTGTCTCCCAAATTGGTTCCCTGTCAGCATGGCAACAGAGCCCCTGTTTTTCCCCACTTGCCAAAAAAATATATCCTCCACTTCATTTATTTTTTTGGCATAGCTGGTGTACTAAACAGTGGCATTTGTAATATTTACTTGTTATATTTTTGTGATTTCTGGTGAGCCTGTATATGCTGGTCATACATATTTCCTTTTCTGAGCCTGTCCTGATCATATCCTTTGTCCATTTTCTCAATGGCGTATTTCCCTTTCCTCCTTTTGAACATTCTTTGTATATTCTGGGTGCAGATCCTTTGTTTCTTACTACTATACTGCAAATATTTTCTCCCATGGATTTTTTTTTTTTTTTGAAACTTACTAAGGCTTCTTTTAACATTGATGCAAATTGCTCTCATGTTGTTTTATTTTATATGTTTTGTTTCTTGGGTCATTTGTAAACATTCAGATTTTCACTTCTTAATCTAGAATTTCCTTTTGTGAATGATGTGAGATTGGGCTCTATTTTTCCCCCCACAAAAATATAGTCCCTTAATCCACCATTTGTTTCTGAACACTTCATCCTTTTCTCACCATTTGAAATATAATACTTCTTAAACTATACATTGAATTTTTTTATATACTTTGCAGTGTTTCCGGACTCCATGCTGTTTTATAGATCTGTTAATTTCCATGTCAACTTCACACTATTTAAATAATGTTTGCTCTATCATTTGTCTTAAACTCTGATAGTGTAGTTTCCTCCTCATCTTTTGTTTCTGTATTAAGCTCTCCTTGCACTTCACTCTCCCATAGGAATCATGGAATCAGCTTGAATTTGCATATTATTTTGACCTTCTCAATTATGTATAGGGCACCAGAGTTCTATTTATTCAAATCTTGGCAAGGAAAGAAAAGCTTTAGTTCTGATCTATTTTTTTTTTTTTTTTTTTTTTTGACAGGCAGAGTGGACAGTGAGAGAGAGACAGAGAGAGAAAGGTCTTCCTTTTGCCGCTGGTTCACCCTCCAATGGCCGCCGCTGCAGCCGGCGCACCGCGCTGATCCTGGCAGGAGCCAGGAGCCAGGTGCTTTTCCTGGTCTCCCATGGGGTGCAGGGCCCAAGCACCTGGGCCATCCTCCACTGCACTCCCTGGCCATAGCAGAGAGCTGGCCTGGAAGAGGGGCAACCGGGACAGAATCCGGCGCCCCAACCGGGACTAGAACCCGGTGTGCCGGCGCCGCAAGGTGGAGGATTAGCCTATTGAGCCACGGCGCCGGCTTCTGATCTATTTTTTAAAAAATCTTTTAATTTTTAAAATTTTTATTTATTTGAAAGGCAGAGTAAGAAAGAGAGAGAGAGAGAGAGAGAGAGATATCTTCCATCCGCTGGTTCACTACTCAAATGCCCACAACAGCTGGGGCTAGGCCAGGCCAAAGCCAGGAGCTCAGAACTCTATCCAGGTGTCCTACATGGGTAGTAGGGACTCAAGTACTTGAGCCATCACATGCTGCTCTCCAAGTACATGAGTAGGAAGCTGCACCAGAAGCAGAGGCAGGACTGGATCCCAGGCTCTCCACTGGCATGCATGCTGGCATGCTGAGCAGTGGCTTAGCTTGCTGCACCACAACATCCACCCTGATGTTTCCACTTTGGGGTTAGCATTATTCTTACTTACTTGTACTACTGTGAAGGATTTCTTTCTGTTAAATTTTCAAATAGCTTATTTATTTTATATAATGTATTGTATGGATTTAAAAATATATTATTGATAATGAAATACAGAATCAGGGAGTACATAAAATAATCATACAGCTTAATGAATTATTGTAAAGCAAACTGAATATTGGGGCACTCTGGAAGGAATAAGCAATGCTGCTTATCAAAAACCCCCTCCCTTCACTGTAAAGGTACGCAAAAATCTGCCTTTTATATGATAGCTCCTGGCTTTGTTTCATAGTTCCTAACACTCAAGTACACATCCTCACCATTATAGTTTTGCTGGGTTTTTTTTTGTAACTTTATAAAGACAGTATATATTTCTTTGTGTCTGTCTTCCTTTTTCCAAGATTATGATCCAGCATTATGCCCTCATACATACTGTTGCAAGCAGAAGTAGCAGTGGTTCCTCCTTCTTTGTAGCTATATGATATTCCATCCAACTAATATGCCAGTTGATCTATGTTCCTGTTCATAGGCACTTGAGTTGTTTCCAGTTTTGTTGCACACAGATGCTCTGAACATTCCTGCATATGTATGCTAGTGTATAGAAACAGACATTTCTGTGGGGTTTTCTGAGTGTCCTCAAAAGCAGATCTTGAAGGAAGGATTCAAGTACAGGCATAGTTTATTTCAAAGGTGATTCCAGAAAATGCTAGTGGACGAGTAGAGAAGCAAGACAGAAAAGGGAAGAGGTCCAGTAAATGTTGTTTCATCAAGCACAGTCCCAGAGCGGGCAACAGGAGCTCATTCCTACAGAGCAATTCCGTGGACTCCATAGAAAACATGCCCTAGACATTTCCAGCTGAGGGAAAAGGGTGCTGGCATGTTGATCAGGCAGATCCAGTTATTCCCTGACGGGCAGAAGCTCCTGGAAAGGGCACTGATTCTCCAGTGCTTCTGGCCTGCCCTCCCGGCAGCAGTCAGGCAGAGAAATGAAGGTGCTGGGAGTTGGAAGTTGGGCTGGTGGGGGCCACACTGTGGTGAAGGCCAAGGGAAAGTGCAAGCCATGTCAAGATCTACCACCAAAATAAATCTTTAAAAAACGGGGGGGGGGGGGGGGGGGTGTGTGCTGTGGTGCAGCGGGTTAACACCCTGGCCTGAAGTGCCAGCATCCCATATGGGCGCCAGTTCTAGTCCTGGCTGCTCCTCTTCCCATCCAGCTCTCTGCTATGGTCTGGGAAAGCAGTAGAAGATGGCCCAAGTCCTTGGGCCCCTGCACCCATGTGGGAGACCTGGAAGAAGCTCCTGGCTCCTGGCTTCAGATCGGCGCAGCTCTGGCTATTGCGGCCATCTGGGGAGTGAACCAGCAGATGGAAGATCTCTCTCTCTCTCTTTCTTCTCTGTGTAACTCTGACTTTCAATAAATAAAATAAATCTTTAAAAAAAAAAAATCTACCACCAGGGAATCACCAAGAGCAGAGTTTCTCCATCATGGAGAGGAACTGCCGGCCAGTGCTGTACCAATTTACACTCCACCAGCAGCCCAGGAAGGTTCCCAGGAAGTCACATCCTTGGAGGCTCTTGGCATTGGCAAACCTTCATGTTTAAATCATTTTGGTGGTGTGTAGTGGTGGTGTTTTAATTCCTGGATTGGCAATAATTTTTATGTGCCTTTTGTTTTCCTCTATTAAAAAGGATCCCAGCATCAAGGTAGGGAAGGGGAGAACAGCATAGAGAAATGGGGCAGAAGGATAACCCTCAAAAGAAGGATGGGAGGGGAATGTTGTGAAGGCAGAATAGCCTCTGTAAGAAATTGGAGAAGGGGTCTCCACACCCAGAGATGAAGGCAGAGACCACCTTCGCAGTGGGCTTTTCTCCAGGCAGGTGTCCAGGAGAAGAGGAATAGCAGGTCTTCTCTCAAGTGTGGGAGCCCCGCATTGCTCACTCTGAACACCTTTTTCCTTTAGTAGACAAGAGTGCTGCAGGCACTGAAGGCAGAGATTCATTTGTGTGGCTTAAAAATCAGTACATCCAGGGGCAGATGCTTGCCACAGTAGTTAAATTGCTGCCTGGGATACCTGCATCCCATGTTGGAATCCCTGGGTTTGAGTGTGAGTTCCACTTCTGATCCAGCTTCCTGCTAATGTGCACCCTGGGATAAAGCAGGTGATGATCCAAGTACTGGGGTCCCTGCCACCCATGTAGGAGACCCAGATGGAGTTATCTGGGACCTGGGACTCCTGGCTTAGGCCCCTGGCTTAGCCCGAGCTGTTGTGGCCATTTGGGGAGTTAACAAGTGGATGAAAGCTCTCTCAATCTATGCACATGTGTGTCTCTGCCTCAAATAAATAATAAGCAATTTAAAAAGTCAACATGTCCAGGAGCAGCTGTGTTCCAGGGTAGGCACCACTGCCTACCCTGGGCCAGGTCCCCTAAGGAAAAGGCTCCTGGGCTAGAGAATCCATCTCCGGCTGAACATCCCCTGGAGGTGCGGGATCAGGTCAAAGGTGTTGCCCATCAGTCAGCTTCCAAATTTCCATGAAAGAGAGACTTTTGATGAAACGTCTCTGCAGAGACTCAGCCAACATAGCACTTAGCCACAGGTGCTGTGCATAGATCACAGACGAGTGCAGCACCACAGGTGTAAGCACCATCTTGTAGCTGCAGATTCTGTAAAGTGAGCCCACCTGACCCACCACTTCTTGCCAGAATGTTCTCTGGCTTCAGGGCCCAGGCAATGGGATTATTGGCATGAAAGAAATCTTGGCCTTTTGTGAACTGGCACGTCAGATCCTTGATGCCCTCTACCAGCAAGTGTAGTGGGGGTGCTTTGCCCAGATTTGTGCTTAGGGCTTGGTCTCCTTGCTCAAACCCCAGGGTCACCTTGGTCTCTTGGTCAGTTTGAGAGGTAGCACCAATGTCCATCAGTACAACAACAGTGGAATAATCAGAAGCCTCTGGCTGCCCCAAAAAAGGCCACCTCAGGGCCAGCACTGATGGGAGGGTACCCTCCAGTCCCTCCTCCACAGGGCATGTGCACACTCTCGAGAGACACAAAGTGGCCACTGTTGGGATCACAGGCCGTGTTCACCCTCCCTTGACACAATACCAATTTCAGCCACTGGCTCATATAAAGAAGAGGCCTTTCTCAGGTCGCACCAGTCTGTGAGTTGTGGGGTGGCCCAGTATTGGGCCCAAAGCCAGTTCCTGTGGCACCATACAACTGAGCTTGGTCCTGGGCAGTTACTACTAATCTTCAGCGTCTTTTATGTAATGACTGGATATCTGCATTTTTTCTTCTTCATAAAGGGCCTGTGAAAGTATTTTGGGGGAGGGGGGTGCAGTTTTCCTATTGTAACATCTGGCTTTTTCTTAATCAATTTCCAGTAGATTCTATATAATCTGGGTTCAAGACTGTTGTCAGCCATATATGTAACAAATATCCAGGACTTTCCTTTTTAGTCTCAAGATTGTTTTTTGATAAACTGAAGTTCTTCATTTTAATGGGCCCTGATACATAAATCTTTTCCCTTTGGGTTGGCACTTGCTGAGTCTTAAGAAATTTTTGCCATAATTATGAAGTTGTTGCCTTATGTTATTCTCTCAAGACTTCAATGTTTTGCCATTCACACTCAATTCTGTGATCTGTGTAGATCTTGTCTTTTGTGTATGACATGAAGCAGGGGTCAAGAACCGCCACCTGCACGATGCCCATACACTTACCTGAACCCAGCATCACACTTCCTGGTATTCTCCATTGCCAATCGCGTCATGAAATCAAGTGTTCATAGGTGTATGGGTCTCCCTCTGGGCTTCCTGCTCTGTCCCACTGGCCTGAACTTGTATATCCTCATCCCAGTACATTACCATTGTCAACTTACTAAAGTTCTTGATATAGCTCTTGGTTGTAGCTCCTGCCTTGTTCCTATTCTTCAACAATAGCTGGACTATTCTGATTTTTGCATTCTTCTGTAAGTTTCAGAATCACCTTGAAAAATTCCAAAGACTGAAAGGAAAGAGAGGAGGAAAGGAGGTGGACCAAGAAATCTGCTAAGATTTTGGTTAGAGATTACATTGTATCTCCAGACCAATATGAAGAGAATTAAACTCTTGATAGTAAGTGCTGACTCTTCCAATCCATGAATGTAGGGATTCTTTAATTTCTCTTCCAGAGTTTTGTACTTTTTCTGTCAGTCTTGCATTCCTATTGTCAGAATTATCCTGTGCTATTTTGATCCTACTATTAATGACATCTTTTTCATTTTCACTTTGTTGTGTTCTATAGAAGCACAATTGATTTTTGTCTACTGATTTTGAGTCCTATTAATTCTAACAGTTTATCTGTATTCTCTTGGATTTTTTTATATACACACAATCAATATTGATTTTCTATGTTTGCCTTGTAACTAGCCACCTTACTGAACTTTCTTATTACTTCTAATAATTTTTCTTTGAGGCTCTTGGGTTTTCCAAGTAAAAAGTCACATCAACTTACAGTTATAAGGACTCTCTTTCTGCCTGGAGAAGCAGTGTAGGGTAGCTGAAAGGTACAAGGAATCTGGACTCAGGATGCCTGAATTTGAACCCTAGATCCATTACTGACTATGTAAACTTACTAATTTGCTTAATCTCCTATACCTCAATATCATGAATAATAAACTGCTTTCTAGGATAGTTTTAAAAAGTAAATGACTTCATACAGTTAGAACAGTGCCAAATAATGAGCTATCAGCTTATGTCAGCTTTTATCATTTTAAAAAAATATTTATTCATCGACTTGAAAGAAAGAGTAACAGAAAAAGAGACAGAGACAGGGAGAGACTGACCTTCTATTTGCTGGCTCAATCCATGTGCCACAATATCCACCCCAGCTTTTATCATTTTATCAATTTTATTCCTATTTTTTCTTATTATATTGACTACATTTTTTATTTCCCTATATTGGCTACTTTTCCACCATAAGACTGAATAATAATGGTGCTTGCAGGCCCTATCTGAAACTTTATCACTATTATTTCTGTTGTTTTATGGGATTTTTTTTTCATGTCAGACATATCTCAAATTCCCTTTCACTGAACTTGTAAATCTGGTTTAACACCGCAAAGAGAGAGATACTTTCCAGAGGAGGTTCTTTAGTTCAAACTAAGTTATTCATATAAAAATCAAAAACATTAATGATAAAATTATTTGTTTTGAGACATCATAAAGAACCTGTGGGGGAAACAGATGCCAGCCCTTCCCCTTCACTGGAGAAAGGGTGCCATTTGCCAATACAGTAAAACGTGGGGCATCTGGGAAGAGCTCAGGGGTGTTCATGGCCACACAGGGCTACTGATCAGTCTTTTGGGGGGCAGTATCACATTCTTGAGTTTTTAAGTTTGATTAAATTCTTAGCAAGCCGAAGTAGGTTTTTAACATATTTTACTTTTCATAAAGAATATATAGGTATACTTTTTACATCATTAAATAACTGAGAATGCCTTCTTATAGGAAAGACCACCTGAACTGCATACAAGTCTAGCATTGCAACCATAATGTCAGTTTTGCTTTTAGTATCTTCCAGTGTTACTACTGTATTTCTCATTTTCCTGTAAAATTTTTATCTTTTTTTAAAAAAGATGTATTTATTTATTTGAAAGGCAGAGTTACAGAGGGGGAAAAAGAGAGAGATGTCTTCCATCTGCTGGTTCACTCTCCAAATGGCCATAATGGCCAGAGCTGAGCCAATCTGAAGCCAGGAGCCAGGAGCTTCTTCCAAATCCTTCTGCTTTCCCAGGCACATTAGCAGGGGAACAGGAGCAGCTGGGACTTGAACTGGTGCCCATATGGGTTGCTGGCGCTATAGGGAGAGTCTTAGCCTGCTACACCACAATGCCAGCCCCCAAATTTTTATCTTAATCATCTTTCATCTTAGTGATTTTTCTTTATATACTATTACCTATAGATCTATTTTCTTTTTAATTATTTTTGTTCCTGTTTCATAAAAGCCATCTCTTTTTGCATCACATTGTGATTATCAAGCAAGTCTCTAAAATGTTCTTTAAGTTTCTGTAAGATATTTTCAGATAAATTTTCTCTGATTTTTCAGATCATAGTCCTTATTTATGTTTCCCACTATTTTTTTAATCTCCTTTATGGTGGTTCTTTGCTCATTCACGCATGATGTGTTGCACAGAAAGGTGTGTGTTTTGCACACAGCTTCCTCTTTGCATGTTAGTGTTCACTAACATACATGAAGCCGGCAGCTGATGCACCTACTGGAGCCCCTACCTTCTGAACTGACACGGAATCAACCCCCGCCTGCTCTGATCAGATGAACTATATGCAGCAGTGCCCAGTACCTGCACTTCAAGGGCTGCTGCTCTTGTCCTTACACTCACTCATAGCACTCTGGGAGCTATGCCTCCAGGGAGTGCTGCACCACCACCATTATCCCTCCCCCACCCCCCAACTGGTGGGTGGGCAGGAGTGGACCGCACTCAGGCTGTTCCAAAAGGCAGCACCTACCAGGTAGACTGATGGCTGCTAAAGCTGAATTTCTGAACAGTTGGAAGACTCAGACATGCGGATGCCATCTTTCTCTATAGTCCCATTGGCCTTCTAAACGTTTAGGTGAAAATTCCCCAGAAACGCCCCACCACCACCACCAAAAAGGCTGACTGCAGTCATAGTTTTCATTATGGTAAGCTTGATTTTTCACTGTGGGTCTTAAATGATTTTAATGGGAAGTCCGAGAGGCTGCCCCAGATGTTAAGTCAGACGTTTTCGTCTAGAAGTAAATATGTGTTATAGCAACCCAGGGCTTCCTAGATGGCTTGGAGGGATGCAGCTATAGGGCAGAGCTAAAGATTCCTCATAGCCAGGCTTCTGCACAGGCAGAATAGAGGACTAGGAATTGTGATTTCAAAGCTGACCACCCCTTAAGTTGTATTCCAACAGGCAGGTAAGAGAGAAAGGCCCCCTGGACTAGACAAGGGCTTCTGTGTTCTTAGAGCTCTGTCACAGCCCAGTCGTATCAGTACTGGGCACACTATGTCACCTCTAGGAGTTCTGGTCTCCAAATCTCTAAAACAGGAGACTGGGCCAAATGGTCTCTAAGGTCCTGCTGTTCTAGGGCCTCATGGTTTTACTGGCTGGCCTGGACCATCTCCTGTTAGAATCCCATTCTTCAGGATTCCTTGCTTTTACCATCAGACCTTCTGCTGCAGGGAAGTGGAAGTAGGGCCTGTCTGGCTGGGCCAGCTGCAGGACTTTTGGGCAGCTTGCGTTCCCCTCCTTCTCTCTTGTTCTGTCTCAGTCTGCTCTCTCTCCTCCTTCCCTCTTGCTTCCACATCCTCTTGACTGTAATGTTGGCTCTAATAAACCATATAGCTGGGTTCTCACATGCATGTGAGCTGTCCAGGACACTCTGCCCAATGGCTTAGAGGTCTTGCCAGGGCTTTGCCTATACCCACAATTAGAAGGGAACAAAAGGGGAAAGGAAAGCCAACAACCAGTGGACTACAAGTCCCTTGGCACAGTGCATCCCTGGCCTCTGCTCCTGGCTCCCTAAAGGGATGCTGGTCTGGATGTCACTGGCTCCACTGCCTGAATGGATTGGCATTTGGTCCATGAAGACTAAGTTTCTGAGAAAGCCGGATCTTCAACTTGAGACAAAGCCACCAAGCTCTCCCCAGCCTACCCCCAACTCAGATCAGGGCCATTTGGAAAAACAAAGGCCAAGTTAAGAGTTTAATTGTTGGGGCCAAGTTCATTGGACTGGCTCAGTAGTAATTTGGATCCAGGTAGCCTTTGATGATAAAGTTCCACAGAGAAATAGAACAGACTACAGGGAATCTAACTGGAAACCACAGCTTCCAAAATTTAAGAAGCACAGATTAAATATGGACTTTTAAATAGCATCTCCCCCTCCAGTAAGCCTTCCCTGCTCTTAGCTGGTTATCAATGTCCTAGCACTAGCCCTGAGTGAACAATGGAACTGCCTAGAGCCTAAGCCCCAACTCCTTGTATGTCACCCTCTCCTATGTCCTCATAGTAATCTGTTGGCACTTGCTCTTAGCCTGCATGACCAAAACTGACCAACACTGAAGATTAACTGAAGATTAAATATGTAGTATCAAAAAGTGTTCAATTATTTTAAAAAAATTTATTTATTTCAGAGGCAGAAAGATGGATATACAGAGAATTCCCATCCACTAGTTCATTCCTCAAATACCCATGACAGCCAGAGCTGGGCTAGACTGAAGCCAGGAGCTGGCAGCTCCTGGTCTCCCACAATGGTGGCAGGAACAAAATTACTTGAGCCATCACCGCTACTTCCCAGGGTCTGCATCAGCAGGAAGCCAGAGTCAGGAGCTGGAGCTATGAATTGAACCCAGGCACTCCAATGTGGGATGTGGACAAATTAACTGCTAGGCCAAATGCCCACTTCAAAGTGTGAAATTCTTCTATTTTGTTTTTTGCTTTCTGGTTTAATGCAAGATCTTATTATTTTGAAGGTTCTAGAATATGCAAATTAGTTCCACAAGAAGGTTGCTTTTAAATCACCATCACCTCTTCCATGGGTTTGCTATTCTAGCAGCAACAAAATGAAAGAAGTTTGTTTCTTTATTTGTTATTCTTATCTCAAAACCCATAGCTTTCTCAGGGAACAAGGTCAGACATGCAAATGTGAACTATTTTGTAATTGATTTTCCTGGCATAACCCCACTTGATGACCTTGGTTGATCTTTGCAACATAACTACAGCCCCCCACGTTCCCCCTGGAGTATTCCCTTTTCCATGAAGAAGGTCACTCTCCCCCTCAGTGCAAGCCCTTCTAAAAGGGGCAGCTTGGCGCTGTCCAGCTGCAAGATGAAAAGGATTCTGGTATAGGCATAGTTTTCAGACCCATATACTTGGAGGTTAAGTGTTTGCTGACAAATGCAGCCTGGATGAGTTCCTTCCCCTCCCCCAGCCTCTGCCCTGGCAAGATCATATTGAACTATTCAGGGAAAGTATTTACTGAATGCAAGGAGAATAGAGTACTGCTGCATTATTTATGATGGGCTAACAATACCCATCATATGTAGAATGTATTTGGACATAAATTAGTGATGTTAGGAAACACCAGTGGTCCACAACCTATTAGGATCTCTGACACGTGTGTGAAAACACAGAACGGTCTTACCTTGCACAAGGCCGGGAATTGGCTATGAGACAACTGCACAAGGAAAACAAAGCTCTTTAACCTTTTCTTTGCCATGAGCCCTCTGAGCAGTTCATCTACTCTTGAGTAAGACCTGAGAAATCACTTCAAATAATGAATTCCTGACTTCATCCTCTTTTTCTCTCTGTGAAGGAAAACTGTTCACATTTCCTGAGTGCCTACTATGTGCTAAATGTTACAGCTGGCTGCTTGATGTCCTGGAGTGGTGGCTGTTAGTATCCCCATTTACAGGTGAGAAAACTGAGGCCCAAGTTCATGCAGCTGATAAGTGGCCAACATGGAGCACGTTCTCGATTTCAAGCTGAGGCTTTTCACCACACACTTCACTCCCTCCCTGGGCAGGAAGGCAAAGGGTGTTCTCAGTTTCTATATCAGTTATCTGTCAGCATAGTAATGCTTTGCAACACAGAACTGCAAAATGGGTGGCATAAGACAACATTTACTTCTGTTCAGAAATCTGCAAGTTGGCTGGGCTGATCTGCTGATCCAGACCATGCTCGGCTGATCTCAGCTGGACTCACTCAAGCATCTGAGGTAAGCTGCTGGGTCAGCTGAGGCTGTGATCCCAGAGGGCCCAGCCTAGGACAGGCCATCTCCCCCAGCAGGCCAAAGTGCCTGCACCAAGCACGCAGCTTCTGGAGGCCTGGTCTCACAGCTGCCGTGCCATCACCTCCACCACAAATCGGCCAAAGCCAGCCAAAAGGTTGGCCCAGAGCCACAAGAAGGTGGATCTTGCTGGAGGAGCTGTAGTCACATTATGAGACATGTAGACATAAGGGAGGTTTTTGCAATCAGTCTGCCGCAGCTCCTCTGTGGGGCTGCTTCCCGGAAGCCCCAATTCCCTCAGCTCCTTCCTCTCAAAATCTGTCCCTGATTCTTGGCTGCTGCAGGTAACTGGGCTACTTGGAGATCTCCCCCTTGTCCAGCTCTGAGCATCTTTGCCTGACATTGAGTTTGCTGTGGGGCCAGGGTCCTCCCCAAAGCTTTCTGCAACAACCCCTCTTTGGGCCATGTGCTTACAGCTTTAGGGAGGATTGACGGGAAAAGCAATGTCTGCAGGAATCCCCATGCTCACCGAGTCTGCATAGGAAATGACATTCTAGGTGGCAGTGGAAAGGGAGGCGCTGAGCAGGCCTAGACTGAGGTGGGCGTGGCTCGGAGGTGGAGCCTGGCCTGATGGGCTTAGCCCAGAGGACAAAGGCAATGGCCAGAGGACAGGCATGGGCCCGAAAGCACGTGAAAAACAGGTGAGAGAAGTTAAGAGTCCCACGTGAAGGATCAGATATGAGCAGAAGCCAATGACTGCAGAAGCTGGAGACCTAGGAGACCACCCTTCCCTGCTGCTCTCTCCCTCAGGTAGTTCATGCACACCCACTAGGACTGCGACTGGGTGCCCCCAAACCCTGAAGCTTCCAGACTGGGAGGGTGGAGAGCCCAGCTCCTGATTCCCTCCTCTGCTGGGGGGAGGGGTGAAGCACCAGGAGGCAGGAGGCAGTTTTCGCCATCTTCTGAGGACTGAGGGAGGGTGAGAGGAGGTGTCCCTAGGAAAGGCCACATTTGCCTTTGGTTTGGGTGAGCAAAACCGCCAGCTAGAGGACAAAGGCTGTGAAAACCAAGTCCCTCACCAGAAGGACCTGAGCAAGCATTTCTGGCCATCACCTCTAGGCAAACCAGGCACAAGCAGGCAAAGTGACTTACCGGAGTCGCTCAGCAGTCCGTGGCAGAGCTGATGGGGACCTGCTTCCCACTTTGCCACTCTACTGTCCTTCCACTGGTTGCCTCAAGAAATACAAAACTATAAATATGGACTTTAGCTTTTAGGTCTTAGCCATGTTCCCTCCTGTCTAGTGAGGCTACTGGACAGGATTCCTCATTGTTCCAGTACTCATAAGACTGTAGCCAAGAATCAGGGTGAATTCTCCAAGAACAAATAGGAAGCTTCCAGTCAAGCACAGAGATGGTTGTTCAGTGGTTTAAACCCAAGGGTTTAAGGTGGCCCAGCTGACCTCTTACCTTCCATTCAGAATTTTCCTTGAGCAGCTGGGACTCAGGAGCAGCTGAGCAGCATAAGGTTGTGGTAGTCTCACTCCAACTGCACTGCCCATGAGCGCCTGCCCTTCAGTTGGGTTTCTGACACAACCCTGAGTTGTAGGGAGCTATTTGGCCCTTCCCTGGCTGTTCAGAAATGGGTACTTACTGACTACAGAGTGGAATATTTTTAGGAATACTAATGCCATTTACACTCTACCTGTGCCTATAGGGGACAGCTGGCTATGTTATGAGAATTCTGAGGCTACAACCTCATACCAGCTTCCAGACAACATTCAATCTGTCAGCTTCTCAGACTTTCAAAGTGGGTATTTCCCTCCTCTTTTGATACTCCTTCAGCCCCTGGCCCAGTGCTTTTGTAAGACTCATGGGCTGGCCACTTCCAGCTGTAAGGACTCTGGGAAAATTAAGGATCAACTGCCTCAGTACTTTAGGCTCTTGTACTTGTACATTTGGAGACCACAGCCTACAGCTTTGCATTTGCTGATGTGAAATCTGAGCACTCTGGAGAGCACCTGGGGAGGCACAGGCAGGTTGTATTGACTTTTTTTTTTTTTTTTTTTTTTTTGCTGCAGCATAGAAGGCTAAGTCTCCGCCTGTAGTGCCAGCATCCAATATGGATGCCAGTTCAAGTCCCAGCTGCTCCACTTCAAATCTAGCTCCCTGCTGGTGGCCTGGGAAAGCAGCGAAGGATAGCCTAAGTCCTTGGGCCCCTGCACCTGTCTCTCCTAAGTGGGAGACCCGGAAGAAGCTCCTAGCTCCTGGCTTCAGCCTGGCCTATCCCTGGCCACTGGAGCCAATTGGGGAGTGAACCAACAGATGTAAAATCTATCTCTCTCCCTCTCTCTCTCTCCCTGCCTTTCAAACAAAAATAAATAAATATTTTTAAAAAGATTTATTTATTTGTTCGAGAGACAGAGTTACACACAGAGAAAGAGATCCTCCATCTGTTAGTTCACTCCCTAGATGGCAGCAACAGCTGGGACTGCGCCAGGCCGAAGCCAGGAGCTTCACTCAGGTCTGCCACACGGGTGGCAGGAACCCAGACACGTGGGCCATCTTCCACTGCTTTCCCAGGCCATCAGCAGGGAGCCGGATTGGAAGTGGAGCAGCCAGGACAGGAACCAGCTCCTATCCAGGATGCGGCATTGCAGGCAGTGACTGCACCACAGCACCAGCCCTTTGACCTAGTCTTTCTCTGCAGCCTGCTGAATATTAAGTCTTTAACATTTTTCTTCTAAATTAAGAGTATATCTAACACACACACACACAAGTACTTCAAAAGGTTCATGGAAAATGGAATTAAAAGATAAATTTATCTTGTGTGCAAAAAATATCAAAATCCATCCATAGTTTTTCCATGATATACTTTTTTCATGAACTTTTGGAAGACTTTGTATGTGCATACATTGCAAGATTTTTTGTACCAATGTCAACTCATCTTTTAATCCTATTTCCCACAAGCCTTTTGAAGTACCTTCTTAAGTGTTTATATCTTTCCATATATATATATGGAAACATATATATACACACATACACATGTACATATATATGGATATATACACACATTATACATAACCAAATGTAATTTAGTAAGTCCATGTTGTCTAATCACCCTATTAAAAGCACTATTATAGCTGAAAAATAATCCATATTGGTATGAAAATTGATTGCTATATGGTTAATCCAAAGGACTAGAAATTGACAGAAGACCTCAACTAATATTTGCAGAAGGTTTTTGCCACAGTTTTGTTACTGGGAGCTTATTACACATCGCTGTTTTTTTAGAGTCCTCCAGATGAAAGCTTGGCACCAAGCATCCCAGGAGGTGGGAGCAAGGATGAGAGATGGTGGTCAGGGACCTGCAGTAGCAGTGTGGTCAAGCACACTGGTTCCCCAAAGGGGTTGGGAAAACAGAGTCCAGAACCTGACCTCACAGGTGACAGTCACAATCCCGGTGTGGAGCCCAGACTTCCCTGCACAGAGGGTGTCTTCAAGGTACAGTTGGGTGTGGGTGACACCCTGGAGAGATGAAGGAGAGACAGTGTGGTCTCAGGGCCATCACTTACACTCTCCAGGTCTCCATTTATTTCCCTTTGAAAACAAAACAATTTCTGCCCAATGGCCTAGCTCTGGATTGCTAGAGGAATCCAGTGAGAGAAAAGGCCAGAAGTGAACATTTACCCAGGTTATCTCACGGAAGCCTTTCCTGAGGAGAGCGCTCTGATTTCCTTCATCAGGTGGTAAGGACAGACATGCCTGTATTCAAATCCAGGCCCTGCCACCTACAAGACCCACACCCTGAGTCTTTCCCTCCCTGGTTGTTTTGTTGTGCTTTTAATGTTTCCAAAGTCAGAATGGAGGGGATTTGAGTCAGAATGATACCATCACCCTGTCATTTCCAATTTGATTCTGTTAGCAATGTTTAGAATCGTGATGGGTAGAAGGTTTGATTTGGAAAAAAAGGAAATATGCACTTTGCAGTTCTTCTGCAGGCTCAGCTGCATGAAGGAGGAACTCCCTCACTGGGCTTCTCTCGGGGCCCTGCTGTCTCCCCTCGCTTCCCAGATTCTGATTTCAGAGATAAGGAATTTTGAGGATGTGCTGGGAGGGCAGGGACAAAAAGAGAATGGCAACTGCACAACCAGACTGCGTGAGCCGGCCCTGCTGTCTTCCCCAGGCTCCCAGCCCATGGTTAACGGATGCCTTCCATCACCCGCAGATGAGCTGGGAAGGCTGGGTATTGACAGCCCGGCAGTTTGCACAGTAAAGTTTAATGCTTTACATCACTTTGTACGACCTGGTCAATGTTGTCAATGGATCACCTTTCAGGTGCTGGTTCTCCCACTCTCCCTGACTCCTCTCCTTCTTCTCTTTTCCTTCAAGCATGCAAACGTAAAGAGCAAGAACCAAACAAAGACAGGAACAACTCCCAGAAGAAATCCCGCCTGGTGTTCACCGACCTCCAGCGCCGCACGCTCTTCGCCATCTTCAAGGAGAATAAACGTCCGTCGAAGGAGATGCAGATCACCATTTCTCAGCAGCTGGGCCTGGAGCTCACCACCGTCAGCAACTTCTTCATGAACGCCCGGCGCCGCAGCCTGGAGAAGTGGCAAGACGACCTGAGCACAGGGGGCTCCTCGTCCACCTCCAGCACTTGCACCAAAGCATGATGGAAGGACTCTCACTTGGGCACAAGTCACCTCCAAATGAGGACAACAGATACCAAAAGAAAACACAAAGGAAAAAGACACCGGATTCTCAGCTGGGGCCCTTCACTGGTGATTTGAAAGCACAATTCTCTTGAAAACAAACTTCTATTCTAGCTGTAATCATAGGCCAGGTGTTCTTTTTTTGTTCTTAATGGCTATGGAGTCCAAGTGCAAGCTGAAAATGAATCTCTTTGAACCAGACACTGTCCTCTGAGCATGCTAAGCATTACAGAAGCTCAAATGGGGCCTGTAGGAGCTGATTCCAGTATGGTGTCACCTAGGCTCAGGATTCCTTCAAATGTCAACAGTCCCACTTGAGTCCTGCCGACCTCTTGCAGTCAGAGTCCCCATGGGAAATGGTAGGAATTCGGTCTGTGTAAAGACTCTAAGTGTAGGCTTCCAGGATGCTATTGGAAGAGAAGAATTTTACTGACAAGATGGACCTCATTTGCTTTCCAAGTGCTTAGCCTCATGATACCACAGTACACCAAAGTTCACAGCCATAGTATAGAAAACATCAGAATGGAAATTACTGAGCACAAGTTTTAAATATGGAAGTTAAAAAAAAAATCCAAGGACCTGTTTTTCCAACTCAGGCATCTTTTCATTGAGTAGCTTAGAACACTTTAAGTTGATTCAGTTTACAATTTTCTTACCTCCTGGAAATTTCACATGGTCTTGGATCTGTCCCCAAACAAATCAGTTCACTTGAGCTCAAAGTATCAAGCACAACAAAGAGAAACAGAAGTAAGAAAGGTTCTGGATTCACCGCATCTGGATTTTCAAGAAGCCGAACGTGAAGTCCTTGGGGAATCGTTGGGAACATGGCTTCAAGCACATTTTGCAGTTTGCTACAAATTCTGTTTGTACATAATGCAGACGCACACTCAGGAGGCCAATTTAACTGTTACGGTACATAGAGAAGATACAGCATTTTAAAAGATCTAAATATTTTTAGAGCATTAATATATCCTTCTTGGTTTATTAGTCATCTGGTTCCTCCTATCACGCATTATGATCACTGCATAACTCATTCTCTCACTTTCTGATTTCTGTTGTTCCCTCATCCATCCAGTTAGTAGGAATGTTTTCAGTGTTTTCTAGCAAGGAAACAAATAATAAACCAAACCACCATGCATGTTGCTCATGACTGTCATCTAGTCCTAAATCTCCTCCATGTTGAATCATCCTTGCAAAACAGCTACATAAATCTGGAGAAAAAAAAAAAAAAACACAGCACACCAAAGAAGCAGAATACTGCAAACCAAAGACGTTTCTTACTTGCCATTTTCTAGCCTAGAAATACTGTGATTACTTTTAGAAATCAGAAAACCTCTGCAACCCCGAACGGCATTCAGCTCTTGCATCAGGCTCACCATCAGGCTGAGCGAACCAGCCACGCCAAGGACAGTAGCCAAGCTTCACCATGCCAGCTCTGGTTCCTGGCTGTCACCTTCCCACAGCAAGTGGCAGAGAGAGCACCCGCAGAACTCCGGGAGATTGCGAAGGTCACGATGTGCGTATTTACCAGTGAACGGCCCCAGGTGGGCACCGTGGGGGTGTTCAAAGCAAGCCAAACGCAGCAATGATTCTTTACAGACACTTGAGACTGACTTTTTTATGAATTACTTAATCGAAACCAAAGAAACTTTTTCTGCACCTACTTCTGCAACAAACAAAACTGTCCCATTAAAGTGAATAAATAAATCCGTGAATCAGTGGAAATCACCACCAAGAAGGAAACACGACAGAAATTAAAACAAAAACAAAAAAACGGCGAGACACACTGTGTTCAAACAGACCTCTTGGGACAATTTTTGGAAGCAGATTTTAAAGAAAGGGTTGAGACAAGAATAGAAGTAAGGAAGGGCCTCAGTGGCTGCTGCTTCATTTGACAACTCACGCGGTAATCTTAAAGTTGAAGATTGTCTTTAATTTGTGCCTATGCAGTTTTTCAAAAGAACACGGAACAGAGCAACAGAAACCTCAACAGCTACAATACCAAAGATGAGGATTTCTCACACCTTTTGTTTCAGTTCATTATCTCTTCTTGCCTGGCTAAAATACTAATAGCGCCATTGATCTGTACAAAGGTAATCAATTTTGTTTCTCTGAGCAACAAAAGGAAAGGGTCATTTATTTGATGTTATTGTTTCCCTTTAAGTTTGTCTTATGGGTTTTTTAACCCCAACATGGAATCTCTCAAAAAGCTTCCATGGACTCCAAGTTCAAGATGTTGGGATACTGAATGAGTCTCCCCTCTCTGCTCAGCAGTGTGGGGACTGGTATTGTCACTTGAATGTTCTTTGCTTAACCCTTAGACTTGGTTCCTTCTATGTTCAGAGTCTGATCATCAGGGGAGGAAAGGGGAGTGAGAGTCAAGGGGGAGGGGGGTCTTGGTGACACATCCTCTCCCGAGCCACAGAACCAAAGAGTTTATAGAGGAGTTTACAGTCTCGTCTTCATGGGACTGCTACATCCTAACAGGGCTTCATTTGGGGGTGGGGGAAAACATGTAAAAATAATTGCCAGTTTCTACTTTTCTATTAGCTTTTTAAAAATCAGCTGTAAAGTTGCATTTCTAAAGAAAGATATATATAATATATGAATACATATATAGATCAACTTGACATTGGTGATCACTCAAAATTCTTGCTGTCCAAATTCATGTCTTGTTTTTGTCAAGTGCTTCATTTGCTAAGTATTCAGTTCAGAATTTTGCTCATTTCTCATGCCATTTCAGAGTTAATTTGCCACTGTGGATGATGTGGAGTATTCACATTTCTATGAAAATTCCTGGGAAAGGTTGAAAGTCAAGTTCAAGGATTTCAACATTTAACCTGTTGGTAAATGGATCCATGGGGTGAATGAGCTTGATTTGAATTTTAAGCCCTATTTTATGCCTCAACCATGGTCAAGATGGTGAGTGAGGTTCATCCACCAAAGCTGAGCCATGGACAGTGCAGTGCTCATCTGCAACTGCTGGGAAGGCTCAGGGGTCTGTTCCCATCAGGCATGGGATGTGAGGCCAGCCCCACGCACTCTCCTGTCCTCCAGGAGATGCCTGTCCATCAGGGTTTTCCAGAGCCCCTCAGTGAGTGGATCCACCAAAAGGGACTTCTCACGGAGAAGTCCAGCTCCTGTGGCAATGGGCTGATTAGGTTTCCTCAGGGTGGTAATTGCCAGTTTGCATTGACAAGCCTGTGTTGCAACCACAGCCAGCTCTAGGGTGGGGCAGTGGTGGCGTTGGGGTAGGGGATATTGCAATCCTGGAGAGAAAATATAAAGCAAGTTTTGAGGAGAGTCCCAGAATCCTCCCCCAGGAGAGCTCCACTGTCTCCCTCCTTGCTCCCACCGTGCAGGGGAAGTCGTCGTGGAGCGTAAGAAAATGAGGCTCTCTGTGATTTTTGTGATTCATCCTGCCTGGGAGTCACTCCTTGATTGCTCCCTTGTGTCCCTTTATCCTGTGCTCATACTTCATGTACCCTTCATCAGAAGACTTAGAAAAGGGTACATTTCAGCTGGGGGTTGCTACCCTGTGGGTTGATAAAGATGAATTTCAACTTTGGAATTTCTAAATGAGTCCTGGTGACTTGTAGCCACTGGAAATGGTTGTTCTTCTTGAGGTTAGATTGAGGAACCAAGCCTACTTGGTTTGATTAGTGACTCTTCGACACATTAACCTCAGCATTTGGTCTTGGACATCCTCTAAAGATGTCTAGACCAAAAGAGGCTGTCTTTGTGCCCTGAAATTTCAACACTGGCCAAACCAATGTTCTGATGAGTGGAGGAAGATGTTGCAAAGTAAGAAAAGGCAGTAACTCCCTGCAGTAGCGCCTGACAAATGTCTCATACCAGATAGTGTCCTATCTAAGAGAAATGCTTGCATTTAAAAAATTATTTACATTTATAAAAATACATGTGTACCTATACATTTTGTATCCAAATTTTAAGTCATGCAAAATTTCAATTTGTTAGACATCTGAAAAAAAATGCTATATTGAAAGATAATAGAATCTAACCCAGTGTGTTTCCTCAAGTATCTTAAAATTTTAAATTAAGAATTTCAAAGAACATAACCATATGGACTTGGTTATAGTTTAGAATCCATTTCCTTAATCCAAGAAAAATTCCAGGCATGCCTCAGCCATCAGCAATGAATGGGACAGTGTAAAGGGACAGTTCTCCACCAAACTTGACAGGCAGTAGAAATACAAATGCTTACGGCTATTGAGTGGGGACATTTTTTTTTCTTCATTCCTTTACATAAATAGGCTAGCTTTGTTTTTCAGTGTGATTTTGGTACTGGGGATGTAATTCTTTCATTCCAGGAAATTAAAAAGAAGATAGAGCCAATACATTTATTTTTCAAAGGAAAATAGCAGCAGTGGTAAAACCTCAACACCAGTATTGAAAACTTTTGCTAAAATGTAAAAGGTGCTTTAGGTTGTTCTCCATAAAGGCATGGGCTAGACTGAGCCAGGAAGAACCTAGCATGATACTGCTTCTGGAGAAATCAGAGTATGCTAGACAGCTGCTCTTCTCCCACAAGCTCTTGGCAACTGTAAGGTTAGGAAAGCCACGCTTAATTTTTCACTTCAAGGCAAAATAAAATCAAAATTAGAAAGGTAATTCTGCTAAAGTCAAACAATGTATTTCGAAGCCAAATATAGGACCTTTTGGATAATCAACCATTTTACCATGTCTATGCTGGGCACTCACCTATTAGTGACAAGAAATTAAAGTTGAAACGATTTTTTAAAAATCACTACTTCCTGGGTGTGGGGAGAAACTTTCACACTTCTGAAAGCATTGGCAGAATTACAGGAGTATCTGTGTATCAAAGTGTCATGACAGCAAGCCTTTAGAATGAACTTGGGTTTTCAGGAGGTTGTATAGTTGGAATTTTTTTTTAAACAAAAGAACAGACTGGGTTCCAATTTTGTTGAAGAAAAATGAATTCTATTTTTTAAAAAGAGAAAAAGAGATGATACGCGCGGTCAGGGATTACCACAAGCCCCAGTTACAAGTACTTTGAGAATAACCCTCTAGATTAATAACAGATTAGAGTTGAGTTTTCTTGTTGTTGTTGCTAATGCTGTGTGATTCAGACTTGTTAGCCTAACTAGGATGAGGGAATGGAAAGTGGTAGAAGAAGGAATAGACCTGGTATACCTGTATCTTTTGAAATTTATCTACAAATCTGGTTAGATTGTGAAAATTCTTTACTTTTAAAAACAAGTTATTTCTGAAACAACAAAAATTCCAAGTTTTAAAATAAAGCCTCAGAAATCATTACTGAAGGAAGACTGACACCCCAGTTGGTTGTATAAATCTCAAAAGATAATGATATTGGCTTTAAATGTGGATGACCCAATTCCTATTTACATCAATGATTTGTTTCTTTCTAAAGTCAGGGGTGGAGTGGAGTTTTGTTTGTTTTAGAAAGTCCCAGAATAAAGTACAAAAATAATTTTTAAAAATTAATATAGGAACCCTTCCCCCATGTAAATAGATAGAAATATATCATAATTGAAGCTAATGGGCCATGGTATGAATCTCACAATCCCTCATTGTCCAAAATGGTACCAAAATGACTCTGACAGGTTGAGGCACATCCAAGCTAGAGCCCAACCTTCCCATACAGATTTTTGAGTTAGGTTAATTGGAATTAAACAGCTAATGCCTTTCTAGTGGAGAAAAAACACCTTGCTACAGATTCATTCATCCAAAGGAAATGTTCCACTCTGCTCCATTTTTAGCAGTAGGCATTTGGTGTAGCATAAATCTTGATAGCTAAGTTGGCCTAAAGCTTACACAGTCTGTCAGCTTGGATGTATACAGATTTAGATACATATTTTTATATGTATTCTCACTCATGTCTTTACAGCAACACACAATACCTATAAGTGTCTAGACTGTGTACATACAAGTGTGTACAGACATCTTAATACATCTCTACTGTAATCTGTTACGATAAATAAATTTTAAATAATTAACATGTATGTTTTACTTCTACAATATACATTGTCTTCATTATTATTTATTGTAACATTGAAAACCAAAGTACAGGAAGGGGAAAAAAGTATCCCAGCATCTCCATTTTGTACACTTGGAATTACTTCCATTTGGGCACACCCAAGGTAAACTTAACTTTCAAGAAACTCTGGATATTATTCAATCACCTGTATCAGAATGACACCTATGCTTGATGGCTTCGGTTGAATAGCTTTATTCTGGATCGTTCATAACTAAAGCTAAATCCAAAGACCTGAAAAGGGACCAAAAAATTAAAAAAAAAAAGAAAAGAAAAGAAAGAAAAATAATAATGTGCAAAGCAACGGGGAGAAAGTGGGCTCTGGTTTCCAGGGTTGAGATGATGGTGACATGGCCTTGTGGAGGCTGTGCCAGCTGGGGGGAGGGGGGTGATTTTTTTTTCATGCTTGTCACATCTAAATGGTCTTTAATGTGAAAAGGCTTTAGAAATTATAATTCACTGCTTTATTTTAATTTTAGACACAGAAAGAGGTTACACATTTTGTCAGCCAAAAAGTGCACACAACTTCCAAAAAAAAATTTTTTTTTTTTTAATCTTGTCTCTTTGGGTTATCACCCAACAAGCTAAGTACGGTGACTGTAATTAATTTATTTAAATTAGTTTTAGTACTGCAATGTATAGGATTTGGGTACTTATTTAATCATCCTTCCTTTGTTGGATTTTATTTCTTGTGCTTATTTATCAAAATCTAAACCAATGGTGCATCAGAGATGCAAAATCCTATTTAGATGACTCTCGAAGTTTAGTTTGCTTTATAAAGCAGTAAAATTCTGTTACAGGCAGGGAAGAATTAACTACAGGTTACAGAAAAAAAAAAAAGCAGAATTGGGGATATTTCTCCTTCTTGAGTTAACTTTTAAAATAGGTTAAGTAACAATTATTAAATTATTTAATTTAAGTTCGCAGCCCCACCTGGTACCAGGCGAACTTCACTTCCTAGTTATTGAGGCCCTCAGAGCCTTCCTATTGTAACTTATTTATTTAACTTATTCAGCATCTGTGAAAGGTGCACTGTATAGTTTATATTTTTTATTTAAAACAACAGAGAGCACTGCAGTTTGTTTGCTGTCAGAACAACAGAGCAAAATTTCGTGGACAAGCAATGACTATTCAACCTGAACTTGTGCATTCAGAAAACTTAAGTTGAGACCCTGCCTCACCAGCCTGGATTTCGGGGCTTCTATACAGAAACTGGAAAAAAAATAAATCATAAACAAAAAGAGAGAAACCCTTACACTAGCTGCTTCCAAGAATGAACTCTGTGTGTGTGTGTGTGTGTAAAGCAACAAAACAAAAAAAAAAGGAATAAAAAAAGCAGAAAAAAGAAAAACAGAAAAAACTTTCTATTTCTAGTGAGAACCAAAGGAGGCTACCTCACTGACTGTTTCCTTGTGTAATTTTAATCGTGTTGATGACACCAAAGATACCAAAGATTTCTTTCTCTGTGCGGTCTGCGTTTTGCCTGTGCTCTTTTATAATTTGAACTATTCTCTCTGATGTATGGTATGTACAGCCACAGCTCAGATACCCCAAAGAAATGATTATCTATGCGATGGTGGCTGCTAATTTGGAAAGGGATATTTTCTGTGTTTCGCTCATTTGTTTGCTGTCCCCTCCTCATGTTCAGGGGTGCAAGTTTGGACACTGTTATATTTGGATTCCTTAAATTCTGATTCCAAATGGGTAAAAATACTGGTTGGAAATGGCCTTCAGTCCTAGCCGTAGCCTGTCCCCACTTAGGAGCCGTCACAGGAAAGAGTTCCAATTACTAAACCACAGCAACTCATAACCACTGGACAACAGAGCTGGAAAGGCCCTTAGAAATCCCTTAGTCCTGCCCCTAGGGCTGCAGGAGTGACACAGTTATTTCAGTCAAATGACTACCTAGAGACGAAGGCTACGTAAGCCTCCTGGCTCCACCCCAGTGCACTGCCCATGGTGCAGTGTCACCTAGGCCTGAGACAGGTCACATGTGGGCAGACAGGAAGGTGGCAGTCCTTTAACCATCATCAGACACTGTGGTTTATCCCTTGACACTTCATTCTGCGGAAACAGCCACAGGCATTTTCTGTGTCTGTCCAGTTATATCTCCACATAGTCATATACAATCAGTTGCTTAATAAAGGTAATCAGCTTTGAAATATCAGGGCTCATCCAGGCATTACTGAGCCCACAGGATGACTGCTTCTTAACCGCACCACTACACAGTATTGTATAAATAAGCTTTTGATTCAGTGAGAGGAGAAGGTTCACCCTTATCTGATTGAGTTTAATTATTATAGTTTTTTAAGTCAGCATTTATTAAGAACATTTGATCACCATTTATACATATGACATTTCGGTTCTCCAGCTTTACATTCTGGGTGCTTACACTTCATTGCTAAGCCAACTCTGTATTTATGAGGGAAGTTTAAGCTTCACATCATTTGGTTATTCATTGTAAATGAAAAATCTAAGACTTCCAGAGAAATTAATGTCAGTTTAAGTTGCTTCCCTCTTCTCTAATTACTCATGGAATTAATTGGTTTTATGTTTCTTTTAATTCTATCAAATGACTAAATCACTATTATGATCCATCCATCAAAATGATCCAGATGTTAGTCATAGAATCTTTCTCAGCTTTTGATCAAATGGGTTTTAGACACATGCAAAGATCCACCTCCTATCTTGAATGCTTTCCACTGAGTACTGGTATTTTGCATTTCATGTAATGTAGTTATTCTGAGCTTTTAAGGAACCCATTTAGAAAGAGAAGCTAAGACAGGAAAGACCCAATCAACTTGTCAGTTCCATGCATCAACAGAGGGTAGCTAGTAGAGTTTAGAAGACAGACTGACAACTGTAGGACACATTCAGTTGCCCTCTTTGTGACTTTCTAAGCACCATCCTGACATACAGACAAGTTCCCTGCTGTCTCAACAGGCTCACAGCGCTCTCTTCTCCCTATACAAGGTAAACCTGTAAGGCCTTTCTTCCAATCAGCAAATTGCTTTGGTTTTCTTCCCAGATTCTTATTGGAAACAGAAGTCTCAGACAATCTGAGAATCCAACAAAGATGATTTAACTCATAGGGCAGCAGAGTGCTCCCCTGTAAGTCAATATTACCTTCCCCAGCCTTCCCACCACCAAGCCCCCATAAGGGAGAACCTAGAAAGAGTGATGGCAGCCTGAAAGAGTGATGGCAGCCTGAACACAGAAAACATCCCCCAGTGGCAGACCCCTCCTCAGCAATCCCCCCTCAAGCCTCATGCTTCACTTGCAAAGTGTGACATAACCACGGGACGAGTGCCTTGCTTGAACCAAAGCAACGATTTAGCCAGTCTGGACCTCTCTGTGCTTTTTTTAATCCTTCCTGTGAATACCTCAGCTTCAACTGGGCCTCCATGCAGTAAATTGGTGGGCTTATTGTACTGTGGTGCTTTGCAATGCAACCCTGCAAAGAACAAGATTTGTACTAATACCAAAGGTTCTTTCTCTATGTTTCCTCCTCCTGCCGCCCCGTTCTTCCCCTTTTCTAGTTCTTCATGGTTCCAAAGCTTTAATATGAACCTGGGCATGTTGGCAATGCAGACCGCGCAATTCCTTACCGAATTTTCTCAGATATACCTCATAGATAATAGTGTTTAGAGTAATGTTATTATAGCGTATGTAATAAATTATTCACTGTTTCTTTTGGTAACTGTGATTTAAAAAAAGAAAAAAAAGAAAAAAAAGCTTTATACGTTTTAGGTTGTGCTTTTGTAATAGACAAAAAGGTGCGCTTAAAAAGAAAATGTATGTTCTTTTTTTTCCCCTTTGGATTTTATTTATTCTGGATTGGGGAAAGTTGCAGAATGAGCCCAAAGTTTACAGTTTCATATTTTGCTGAAGAAACAATCTGTGTTCATTTGCTCTGTTAAAAAAATGATTATTTTCTACTTTTGTGCTACTTGGTCTGAACAATTAATTGTTCTGTGTTAACAGTGTAGTATTATAATTAGCAACTGCCAATCAGTGCTATAATTTTATGCATGAAGCTAAAAATTTAGCTGTGTGATGCATTGTGGTTTTAATAGCAACATTTTTTCATTTTGAACTAGATCCTCCCCTTCGGTTCACAGACTTTATTTATGCATGGACGCCTATTGTTTGTTAGCAGTCGTGGAACAGTTGTGTATCATTAACCTGTGAAAATGTACACAGTTCAGCCTCAGACAGTGGTAATATTGGTTTTATTGGGAGATGTCTCACCTCGAAAATACCTTCACATCTGTTGGGATTTCAAAATGAGACTGAATCGGGTTCAAATTTTATAATGAAAAAGGTCATTCCAAGTTGAGTTAGTCAACCTGCATTCCACAAATTGGGATCCTCATAACCCAGTTACATCACTGTATCCAAGAGGGGTTTGAAAACAAGTGTAGAAAAGCAACTCACCTCTGCCTTTTTAATTCCCACTAGAAAGAGTGATTTTGGCTTTGTGTTCATGACCTCAGACCCATCTGGCCACACACCTGGGGATGCTAATTCATCCAGCTTTAGCTCTCTTGGGTCTCTGGCTCGGCAATGGCAATTTTTGACTGTGTGTGGTTTCTTCTAATATTTTGTTGTCAGGTCAGTTTCCAGCAGAAACTCAAATGGCATCAATATCACTAATTCTTCTCTGGCTTTTTTTTGTCCACTCTCCTGGACATTCCACCAAGTGGTTTCAGAAAAAAATGTAGAACCATTCCCAAAAAATTCACCTGTGCAGCTGCAACATAATTTCTCCTCACTAGGGTCAGAGGTCACTGTAACTGACTCTATCCACCCCACAATGTTCTATCCATCTTCTAAAGGGGAAGTAGAAGCAGTTTTCAAATACAGATTATGAACACCATCCCCAGTCATCCGGGGTCTCTGTATCTCAAAAGATATTTTTCCACGGCAGAGGATTGGGCAAACTTCTGATATTTAAGTTCTGAGCTCCACTCTCAAGCTTCATACCTGTTCCCCAAGCTGATATGTTTGACATAAAGCCAAATCAACCACCAAGCACATTTTATTTTGCATAGGGAGTGTATTCATTAATACAAAACCACATGGTTTTAGTTGGCCTTATAAAAGTACATTGTGATCATGAAAGCTTTGTAAAACAGTATTTTTATTTTTCTTCTAATTAATCTGCCAAAGATGGGAATGGATACAAGAATTTTTAAATCAGCTTTTGTAAGACAGTTGATGATTGTAATAGTGTTTAACCTTCCAGAAAGCTTTATATGTTCTTCTGCAATAAATCAAACCCATATTTATTTCAGTAAAATTCTCACCTACTCACAAAACCACAAATTGTTCCTTTTGATGCAGATATTGTTGTATCGACAAAGTTCAAATGCATTTTAAATCCAAAGAATACAGAGGGTGTCTGAGACATGAGTGTGCCCAGTCTTTTCTATCACAGGCCACACACAGGTCTGGCTCACTGGGATTTGCCAAGAAGACTTCTCTATGAAATTCAAGGTATATTTTGTTATGCCATTTCATGTCCTTTTTTTTTAACTTTGTGGAAAGTGATATGTTGAATCTAGTGTAAGCGGAGTTTTCCAGACAACTGAAGTAGCTACATTGTGAATGTTATTTTGTTATTAAAGGGTTTTTACTCAATGCTTTGTGCTAATGGATGTCCTTTTCCTTGGAGACACAGAACTATGGAATTATCTTTTTGTGGCCTCAAGGGGGGAATATGGGCCTGCCCTGGAAAACCAATGGAAGGTCATGGGCTAAAAGGTAGGTTTGGGGCACTAGGAAGACATCTCTGTATCTTTCAGCTTTAAAAAGAGCTGGGTTCGAACTCTCTAACTTTCCTCTTTCTGGATCCCAAAGCTTCTCTGAGACCCCTTACCCTTAAGCACATGGCAGCATGAGGGCAGAAACTGATTTGTATAGGAAAGGCAAGATGGAGAAAATGTCAACTTTGAATGGTCTGTAACTCCACACACATACCTACCCTCCCCAAGTTGAATTGACTCAGCCAAGGCTGTGGTGACCCATCTGCTTGACTCCACCTGGGTCATCAATGAAGGCGGTCCCCTTTCTCTTGACATCTGTAGGGATCTACTTCTCCTCAATGCAGTGCTCTTCCGGAGCAGAAGCCCTCTTCCCACCCATTGTGTACATCCCATTTAGCTTTCTCACTCAACACTTTTGGAGATAATTATTTGGAATACAAAGATAGGTATTGAATAGGGGTTTTTAATGTTTTGTTTCTAAGTTGTATTTTAGATAGACCAAATTCTTTGAACTGGAAAAACACAGAGGGAAAAGAAGCCTGTACTGTCTCTCTGTGCCTTGCTCCCCTCTCAGGGGTCCTGCACATTGCCCATGCTGTTGGTCTTTCTTAGGGGACAGGCTGAACCACAGCTACTGAGCCAACAAAAAACACTGCCCATCAATGCAGACTTTATCTTAGCATATAACTCCTCTTCAAAAACTCGTAGCATTTAGAGTTTCCCCATATCCTTTACTTTGGCTTCACTGGCATTTCGCATAAGAGTCAGTTTATTGTCTAGGAAAGATTTTTTTCAGACTGTGACTGGGAACCTGCCATCTGGGAAGAAAGGTGAAGTATCCAAAGACTAGCTATTGGGTAGGTAGTCACATCATTAACAGGTACATCCTTGAAGATTAAATATCACTTCCTTTCTTTACCATGTTTTTGTGGTACACAAGTCCAAATGCTACCAGAGAACTCTGCACCACGAAAGGTTGCAGAACATCTGGCATGCTGAGATTTCTGAAATAAAAACCCGAGCTTCAGACTGACAGGCTGATAAAGAACTGCTGAAGTTTGGAGGCAGAGAGCTGAAGCAGGAGTAAACTTGCTGTTGGTTTCTCTGTGAATCCATATCTCCAATCAGCAAATCTTATTTTTCCCCTTCCATCCAAGAGCAGTTCAGCCTTTTCTGCAAAGGTTTCATGGGCAAAGATAATTAGGGATTGATCAACATTTTAATTAGTTCTTTTCTTCATTGTTTACTTTTCTCAAAGAAGGTGTCTTCTTGGCCTTCAGAGAAACAGCCTGGCCAATTTTTTTCCTATTTGAATATTTCCACCTAAATGAATACTTCATTATCGCAGGTATTGCCAGTTCTTTTTTGGTTGGTGAAATCTCATAAGAAAAACTACCCTCCCATCAAAGTTCCAGTTCCACACAAGTTCCAGTATCTTTTTTTCCACCTGGCTCTGTTCTCAGATCCAAATCAGTCTTGGCTATTTTCTCACTTTTGGCCTCGGCCTCAGATGTGTTTACTTGTGGTATTAAAAACACCTTTTAATTTTGCATGCTGGCCTGTGGGGCTTCACTCCTTTCTTCCAATCTGTTGGTTACTTTATGGTATTTAAAAATGACTGTAGTAGGGGAAGGACGGAGTGGTAAGAGAAGTCCCAGCTCTGTTTAAAGCTTCAAAATGGAAAAGAAACCCACGGGGACATAGCTCTGGAATATGATTCCTCTCTGTCCAAGAACACCCTTTACCACCTGCCTTCTATAAAGTGGTTCCAGAAACCCAGCACTTTAATAGAACCCAACTACCCAGACTCATGGGTGTGTGTTCAGATTCCAAGAGGACAGGAGATCAGAGAGTCACATGCACATCTCTCATTTTATTTCCTTGCTTCTACAGATATTACCTCAAAGAAAATCATTGGAAACTTGAAGCTGTTATTTTTAGTCATTCTGTTTGCCATCACCTCTTACATTTCAAATCAGGAAAACATGCACCTAAAATTCACACTTCCTCCTGTTTTGCAAAAGAAAACCCACACACTGATCCACATGCTTATTTCCTTTCACCCTGGGCTGTATTCCCAAGCGTGCTAGAACCCAGACTTTGCCCTGTGTCAGACATATGAAGTCAGATTGTGATGACAGCTTTTCCAAGGACAGTCAGCAGGACATATGTCCACCGGCTGCCCTCAAATCCTGGGGGGACTGAGGATGACTCTTCATTGTCAAGGGTATGCTCACCCCTAGCAAGCTCCCTGTCCTTGGGAAGATTTCTTTGAATGTTAATTACATTTTCAATTTTGCTCACTCCCTACCCTGTTTTGTCTGCAACGTTGCTTACACTGGATTCTTTCTATTTTTATTCCTATCATTAAATGGTAGTGCTGTAAATTCTGCAATTAATGTCAAATAAACTGCTTTAATTCATTGACCATGGCTCAGTGGCCTTCTTTCTCCCTTCCTAGAAAGACTCAAACACTCTCACACTGCCTCCCATTGTAGTTTCATAAAGTGAAATTGAAACTTCTTCCTCTAACAGGACGCAGGCACATTCTATAATCAGTTATCAGTCACACAAACGCAGGGATACTCTAAAGAGTACCTTGTTCTTAAGCTATTAAAACTTTAGAGATAACCTACCCTAAGCTTATCCTTATACAGATTCCATGTGAGTCACCTGTGGTGAGTCAAGAGCAAGACCACATAATTTGCACCCTGTGGAAGAATCAAGGCAGACAAACAGACTTGGAGCTAAGAGCATTCATATGGCATCTAAACTCTGCTACAAGTTAGTTGTATAACTTTGAGCAAATCATTCAAATTCTGGTCTTCAGTTTCTCCAAATGTACAAGGTGGAAGTTACGATAGGTTAAACCCAAAATCCTTTCCATCTTTTCATTTGCCAAGAATTTTTGAAGTAATTTATATCTTTGCATACATAATACTGCAGATTATTATTTTCTGTAAATTAATGAATTACAAAATTCTTAGGCTGGCATTTGGTTAAGATGCCACTTTGGAATGCTCACACCCCATATCATAATGCCTGGTTTGAAGTGCTCCACTTCTGATTCCAGCCTCTTTCTAAGGAACACCATGGGAAACAGCACACAGTGACTCAAGTACTTGTGTTCCTTCTCCCCACGTGACAGACCCAGAATGAGTTCCAGGCTCCTGTCATCAGCCTGGCACAGCCCTAGTAATTACAGGTATGTGGAAGTGAACCAGTGGATGGAAGATCTCTGTCTCTCTCCATCTCTTTCAAATAAATAAAATAAATAATTTTTTAAAGATAAGAGTTTGTCTATTCGTTTTAACATATATGTCCTAAGTTTCAAAGGAGTCCCATTAAGTTAAACTTTGGTCTGACCCACCTATAACTCAGCTCATGAAGTACCAAGTGCCTTTATCTAGACTAATGGTTTTTAACTCTGGATGCAGATTAGAATCATTCAGAGAGCACTTAAAATATACTGATATGTAGGTCCATCCCACACCAATTAATCCGACTCATTAGGTGACTCAAATATTGGTGTGCCAGTTAGCTTTTGCTGCATAACCAATCACTCTGACCCACAGAGGCTTAAAAGAACATATAATTACACACTACCAAAAAAAAAAAAAAGATAAAACCCATGTATCCTATTGTACCCCATAAATATGCACAAATATTTTGTGTTAATTTAAAATTAATTTTATATAATTCTTAAAATTTTACAAAAAATAACCCCCTGGTTTAAGGCTCACAATTCTGTTATCAGTTTGGGCTGGTCTTGGCGGGGCTCACTTGGGCAGCTGTAGTCAGTTCCCCAGGGGCCTAGAAGCTGGCCAGCCTAGAGTGGCCTTTATCTGAACAACTGAATCCTGTTGTCTTTTACACCCCTGCAGGCTGCCCAGGAAGGGTCAAGCACACAAGTTCCCCTGAGGCCTACACAGGGAACCAGTGTAATCACTTCTGCTGCACCTTATGGACAGAAGAAACCCCTAAGTCCAGCCCAGACTCTCAGGGAAAGGAGTGGAAAGAGGCTCCACAGGGGCTGATGGAGAAAACTGTGAAATAACATTCACAAAAAAGAAGTGAAGGACTGTACTTTGAATGTGAATTACATTGATTTTGTAATCTACCACAATCCATGTTTTTCAAAACTCACAGAGTCTAACATGTAGCTCAATTTGTAAAGCAGCACTGCCAAGCCTACTGTCCCCCTATGTTTCCCATGCCCCCAACCCTTATTTGTGTCAAGTCTCAAATTTTTTGGTGTTATAGCTTGAGTCCACTTTATGAAAAATCTCTTTACAACATCCAAACTTGCAAAGCAGGTATCATCCATGGGCTAAGTGTATACAGTTGCAAACAAATATTCCAGGACAGGTATTTTGTGAAGTGGTTACTTGAGACAACCACTCTCACATCAGAGACCCTGCTTGGATCCCCAGCTCCTCCACTTCTGATCCAGCTTCCTGATAATGTGCCCCTTAACAGGTAGCAGGTAATGGCTCAAGTACTTTGGTTTACCACGTGTGTGGAGACCCAGATAGATTTCCAGTCTCCTAGACAGAAAGGAGCATCTTAAAAATCAGTTGCATAGGGGCTGGCTCACTTGGTTAATCCTCCGCCTTGCGGCGCCAGCATCCCATATGGTCACTGGGTTCTAGTCACCGTTGCTCCTCTTCCAGTCCAGTTCTCTGCTGTGGCCCGGGAGGGCAGTGGAGAATGGCCCAAGTGCTTGGGCCCCTGCACCCCATAGGAGATCAGGAGAAGCACCTGGCTCCTGGCTTCGGATCGGCGCAGCGCTGGCTATAGTGGCCATTTGGGGAGTGAACCAAGGGAAGGAAGACCTTTCTCTCTCTCTCTCTCTCTCTCTCTCTCTCTCTCTCTCTCTCCATCTCTCTCTCACTGTCTATAACTCTACCTGTCAAGTAAATAAGTAAAAAAAAATTTAAAAATCAGTTGTATAAACATCCTCAGCTTGTGCCAAGGCTAGACAAGGTCATCAAAACCTCTTCAGACTCTGCTAGCCCTTGTCTCTAAAGGTCATTATTCTTGCTCAGAAAGTGAAACACTGGCTAAAGATGGTTAATTTCAAGGCCAAGGATCTATGGTCTCAGTTTAGCCCCATCAGGATGGGTGAAATTAGCAATTTCACAATCCAAGTAGACTCTTTAAATGACAAAGCAGACATGTTGGAGGAAAATGCTTTCTGTTTTGGGAGCTCATTGACATGAGGCCATTTGTCTAGCTTTGGTTAAAGCCATCTGATGATATCCTTCCGTCAAAATGCCCTAAATCACGGCCACCATCTTGAAAATCCCTTCTGATGTGTTTTCTCTGCTCCTTGGATTCTTCCCTCCTTAAATGGGGCTAATTATAAGGGGATGAGTCATTCACAAACAGGAAGTTAAAAGCAGGAATAAATTCATGTATGCCCATCAAGCATCAGGAAGCGGTGGTCAGCCCCCAGTGGTTCCCTGAGCATAATTATTTCTGAAGTTAGTGATGGTGGTAGCCAACCTTGCAGGAAGCCACTGTGTCATCACCTTCAGAATACTTCCTTGCCCTGCACAACAGCTGTTCAGAGCACATATTTTAGGGTAGGGTCTGTCTGCCCTACTGACAAATACAAGAGTGGGAATGTGACAACATAAAGAGCACAGGCAAAATTGGCACTCAGACCCAGGTGTCGGCGTTGCTCCTGTGCAGGTAGTCACCAATGCTGCACTGTGGAGACCTGAAGATGAGCAAGGAATGCTTCCTATGGTGGAACTGATTAGACACACACCACCAAATCATTCTTGCTGTGGCACCACATCAGATCTATTTCAAAGAGGTGGCACAAAAAAAAATGCCAAGATTTCAGAGTAAATGGGAATCATCCCCAATTAGCCTGGACAAATCTCTCACAGGCATTTAGCAAGTAAGATACCTGTCTTGGACTCCACATTCTTAACTGTGCAGCAGGTTAAGCTACCACCTGCAGTGCCAGCATCTCATATGGGCATCGGTTCCAGTCCCAGCTGCTCCACTTCTCATCCACCTCTCTGCTAATGGCCTGGGAAAAGTAGCAGAAGATGACCCAAATGCTTGGGCCCATGCCACCAACATGGGAGACCTGGATGAAGTTCCTGGCTCCTGGCTTCAGCCTCGCCCAGCCCCAATTATTGCAGCCATTTGAGGAGTAAACCAGCATATGGAAAATTCTCTGTTTCTCCTTCTCTTTCAAATAAATAAATAAATCTTTAAAACAAACAAACAAAAAGACACTTGTCTCCCACATAGAAATCTGACTCCAGCTTCCTGCCAATGCAGACCCTAGGAAGCATGATGGCTCAAGTAATTGAGTCCTTGCCACCCACATGGAAGACCTGAATTTCATCCCTGGATTCCGGTGCCAGCCTGGGCCATTGCAGGCATTTGGGGAGTAAACTAACCAATTGGAACATCTCTCACTCACGCTCTTTTCTCTCTTTTCCTTCCATCTTCCCTCCCTCCTTCCCTCTGTCTCTCAAATAAGTAAATAAAATGTTTAAAAAGGCTGCTCTCCATTAAGATTTATAAATACTACATTTTTATTACTAAGCCCAAATGCAAAAAAAAAAAAAAAAAAAGGCAAAATAAACCCAACTGAACACAGCTCAATGCACATACCTATGCAAGTTTGTGGCAATAGATCCCTGCCTGCAGGCAACTAACCTCAGATGTAGAGTGTGTTCTTCATTAATATTTAGATGGCTGAATCATGCCTCCAAATACTTTCAGCTCTAATCTGAGTCAACAGGTTTATATTTATGTACTAAGTCCCACCTCTTACTAATATGAGGCTCTGTACAAGTCACTTAGTCACTTAAAATTCTCTGAACTTCAGTTTTCCTAATATAAGTTGAGGATAAGAATATATTACTGTCCAGTCTCATTGACCGAAGTTATTATGAGTATGAAATCACATGATATATATAGAAGTGAGCTATTAAAGACAGCTACCATTATATATGAGAGACATCAGAGAGGTTAGGTAACTTGCCCTAGGTAACACAGTAGGGGAACCAGGATTTGAGTCCAAGAATTTCTGTCTCAAAGCCTCCCTAGAAGTGGTGTTAATGTACCAAATGTGGATTCCCCAAGTGAAAGGTGAGAGCCACATCACAGTGGTTGTAAATACAAGTCATATGCCATTACCTAACAGCCTTGACAATAAGAGAAAACTAGTAGAATTTGTAAACATGTGTGTTCTACTCCAAAATGATTATTCAAAAAGATTTTCACACAATGACTCAACCAATTTGATCACGAACATCATTTGGGTTCTTTTTGGTAGATAATTGTAGCCACCAAAAGCTTTTGAGATAGGCAAAAGTTACCTACTTTCAGACAACTCCCTGCCAGATTTTGAAGAAAGTGAGTCCAGCATCAAATAGTGCCACATACACTCACTTAGCAAATCAGGATCAGAGTCACACATGTCCTCTGCCATATACATTCAGTCTGAATGTCCCTGTGCTGCCAGGAGTTCTAACCACATATGCTTAGCAACATCCCAGAGGCAAGATTTTGCTAGTCCTTGGGTAACATCAGACAACAGGTAACCTCCTAGAGTGGACTCAACACAGGAGCTTTTAGGGATCAAACCTCTTGTGCTTTCCCTAAGGGGGCAGGCCACAGATTTCACTGGATTCTTAGGCCCAGTTCATACACAAGAACAGGATAGGGTCTCCCCAACCCACCTATCTTAAGTCCCTTTAATAATTTTTCAGTCACCAGGGTGCATCTGTCACACGAGGGGGACACAATACAAACTACTACAGTCAGAATGGGTCTAAACCTTGGTTAATGCCTATGGGTTTTATGGTTAATTAATTTGTCATTTATACTTTTTGTTTCACATCAGATATTCTTATACTTTGCTCTGAATATTTTGAGGAAAGAGGAAGTAAAAGGAAGGGGAGGGGGAGGAGAAACAGGGTTAAAGGAGAAGGAGGAAGTAAAAAGAGAAAAGCATGAAGTAGAGGTGGAGTGCCAATCACTGCAATGTGCTAGGGGGCCTAGAACTGCTGAGTAAGGCGTGGGTTTCTGCAGATCCTTTATCAGAACTTAACAAGAGTAGCCGCATCCCCCAATCTGTCTGCTGTGTTCCTCCAACAGCAAAACCCAAGATCATCCACATGGATTAAATGTTAGGAAATTGTAATGTTTGTGACACTTAAATTCCCCAAGATCTAAAGTGGATTTTATAGCCATGGGAAGCTGGGAAGGGGCATGAGGATAAGCCCCTCTTCCCCCTAAAACTGGCCTATTCCACAATGAGAGACATTCCTTTGCTAAGAAACATCACCAAGGTAAAGTACTGATGTTCCCATAAGGTCTGTTCTTGAAAGGATAAATCTAGGACCACGGACAGCTTCCCAAACCCTCTCACTTACCACTGTTACTCATGACTGGTCACTGCCCCAGCCTCACTTCTGCTGGGTCTTGGCTGGCTCAGGAATTCCACAGTCTAGCAGAGAGGGGAAGGAGGTCAAGAGCGGCTGGTGTGAGGTTTCTACTGGGCCACCCAGCTCTCCTCCACCCACAGAGCAGAGCAGAGGATACAGGAGGCCTTGAGTGCTGGCTCCTCATTGGTTTGAAGTGTCTTTCATGGATCATTGCTTCAGTGAGGAAACTGGGGTCCCCTCAGAGAAGTGGCAGCATCTTCCAGCCACTCGGGGCTGAGCCATGTCCAGACATTTCTCTCCAAGACAGCTTCTTTTTAGCACAAGTGTGAAAAACAAAGAATGACTTTGTCCCTCTAGCATATACAATGGGAAACCATGCACACGCATGTGTCCCTGTATGACCCATGTGAGAACATCGGTGAGGCATGTACCAGGAGTAGAATTACTGGGTATGAGGTAATTGTATAGTGAACTTAACCAAACAGACAGTAGCTTTCATGGCATTTGAAATAAAAAATGCAACCTGCTGTGAAACTGGGGCCTGAAATGAAATCTCTTTTCACAAGGAACTCTTTTTTTTTTTTTTTTTTTTGGACAGAGTGGACAGTGAGAGAGATAGAGAGAAAGGTCTTCCTTGCCGTTGGTTCACCCTCCAATGGCCGCCCGGCTGACGCGCTGTGGCCGGTGCACCGCGCTGATCCAAAGCCAGGAGCCAGGTGCTTCTCCTGGTCTCCCATGCGGGTGCAGGGCCCGAGCACTTGGGCCATCCTCCACTGCACTCCTGGGCCACAGCAGAGAGCTGGCCTGGAAGAGGGGCAACCGGGACAGAATCCAGTGCCCCGACAGGGACTAGAACCCGATGTGATGGAGCCACAGGCGCCGACCCACAGGTACTCTTTTGGGTTAAATGTTGCCCTGTTTGGCTGTTCCTTTTTGGTTATTTCTTCCTTAGGGCTTATCTCTTACAGATATATTTTCAGTTATTCCCTCTTATCCTTGCTGTCTGCACCATTAGTTCTCAATCAGGGTTGATTTCTCCCCCAAGGAACATTTAACAATGCCTGGAGGCCGGTGCCGTGGCTCAGTAGGCTAATTCTCTGCCTGTGGTGCCAGCACACCAGGCTCTAGTCCCAGTCGGGGCGCCGGATTCTGTCCTGGTTGCTCCTCTTCCAGGCCAGCTCTCTGCTGTGGCCCGGGAGTGCAGTGGAGGATGGCCCAAGTGCTTGGGCCCTGCACCCGCATGGGAGACCAGGAGAAGCACCTGGCTCCTGGCTTCAGATCAGCGTGGTGTGCCGGCCGCAGCACACCAGCCGCAGCGGCCATTGGAGGGTAAACCAACGGCAAGGAAGACCTTTCTCTCTGTCTCTCTCTCTCTCACTGTCCACTCTGCCTGTCAGAAAAAAAAAAAAAAAAAAAAAAACCACATCTTCAGTGATCACAACTAAAGGGAGTCACTGGCATCTAGTGGGTAAAGTCCAGGGATGCTGTTGATCACACCTACAACACACAGGACAGCCACCCACTACCTGCCACCTATCAGAGAATCCTCAGCCCCAATGCCACTAGTCTGAGACACTGCCTACACCCATTCTACTCTCTCATTGCAGCATTATCATTTTGCTTACATGTGTTCACACAAAATGCATATGGTTGGGAACAAGCATTTTTTTAAATTTATTTTATTAATTTAAAAGGCAGAGTGACAGAAAGACAGGGAGAGACAGATCTTCCATCTGTTGATTCACTCTCCAAATGGCTGCAATAGCCTGGGTTGGGCCAGGCCAAAGTCAGGAGCCAGGAACTCCACCCCAGTGTCCTTTATAGGTGGTAGGGGTCCAAGTACTTAGACCATGTTCTGCTGCTTTCCCAGTTGCATTAGCAAGCAGCAGGATTGGAAGCAGAGTAGGTGGGACTCAAACTGGCAGTCTGATATGGGATGCCAGCATCGTAAATGGTGCGCCACAACGCCAGCCCCAAGAGTGTGTGTATCTTTAATTTATGTTTTGAGTATTGCACCAGATTATCTCATTCTTTTTCTTATTTCCCTGTGTTCAAGACCCATTTATATTTCTGTATGTGCTCTGATCCATTGCGTCTAAGTGCTGCACTGAAGCCCAAGGGGAACATCACTATGTTTATCCACAGGCGCAGGCCCCAGGGCTACCTTCCACTTCCACCACCACCACCACGGCCACAGAGAACATGCTGTGTGTGTTCCTGTGTGGTGCCACAGGAGAGTATCTGAGGCACATGTACCAGGAGTAGAATCGCTATATGAGGTAACTGTACAGTGAACTTGACCAGATATTCTCAAACAGCTCTCCAGAAAGGCTACTCACAGTATACTCACACCAGTAGCACACAAAAGACCTAGATCCTAGGTTTTCTCAGGGTGACCATTTGTGCAGTGGTTCAGATGCTGCTTGGGATGCCTGCATCCCATATCAAAAGGCCTGGGTTCAATTCCTGATTCCAGTCCCTGTTAATGTGCACTGTGGGAGACATAAAGTGATGGATCAAGTACTTGGGTCTCTGTCAAACATGTGGGAGACCCAGAGTGAGTTCCTGACTCCTGGCTTCAACTTGGCCCAGCTCTGTCCATTGTGAGCATTTGGGGAGTGTACCAGAAGAAGTAAGATTGATCTCTCTCTCCCCTTTTCAAAGAAATAAAATTCAGGAATAAAGTTAAGGTGGTCTTGAAAACATATATAAGCTATGCTAATGAAATCACCACCACATTCTGGATGGTTTTGTCAGATCAGCTTCCTCACATAAAGTAGTTTAAGTTGCTTGGAAAGAGAGGTAAGAAGTGCTTACTACTGGTAAAAGATGCCACTAGAAAGAGGGGAGGGGACGACCCAAACACAGGAGTTCCTGTTGCAATTCATTTGGCTGGGTTGGTGGGTGTCTGTTACTAAGCTTTAAAGGAAAAAATCAGAAATAATTTTCACATGAAGCCTTTGTCTTTCTTCCACAAAGAGGAACAGCCTAGAGAAACAGAAGCATGCAGAGCCCAGCCCCTGCGGACTTGGTGTGCACACTTGGCCACGCTGTTATTCATACTTCCTTAGCCTTTTAGCTTGCCCAGAACATGTAATCAACACAGCAACAAACCCACAAATAAAAGCCTATTAATGATGCACTAGCAGAGAATGTATAAAAGCAAATTTTTAAAAGGTTCAATTAGGGTTCATCCTGGGTTTTGGCACAAAAGAAAAAAAGGTTCAGTAACATTGTACACCAAAGTTGGTCACCTCCAATGCCTTGAAGTGAAAGGCCCTTCCCACCAAGCTAGCAAATGGTGGTCAATGAGCCCTGACTGTCAGACACTGGCTCTGAGCTGCTCAGAAGGCATTTAAGGATATCAGCAGGACCGGCCAGACAGCAGGGAGCCTCTTGGGATGGGACTGTGACCCTGATGCCAGTGCCTTGGAGGGCCACCTGTCCTTTGAGATGTGCAGGACAAAACCTACTCTGGGTTAAATATCTCCCCACATTACTTGTCTTCTAAGTTTTCTCCCAGATCTTCCCTCAAAACAAAAGGTGGCAGCTGGGAGATTCTTTTACATCCACTCCCATGTGTTCTCCATATGGAAGTCCTTATTCAGATTTCCTTGGTTTTTAACTAATGCGCTTTTCCTGTTTCAGGACCCAGTATTACATTCAAGCTTCACGTCTCCTTAGAACCCCCTAGGCTGGACACGGGATTTGTCTGGTGGTTTTTCTCATGACTAGCCTATTGGAGGAGACCACAGAAGTCAGGGGCCTTTCTTATCATATCAAGGTTATATACCATTGACCCGACCCTGAATACCTGTCTGAGGAGGGTTTGCCAGTTTCCCTCACTGCAAAGTTACTCTTTTCCCCCATTCCATACCATCTCTCTGAAGTCAGTGTATTCTACACTTCTTTCCCATCTCTGTCTTCAGTTTCCCATCTTTCCAGAATATTCAGCTTAGTGCTGTTCTAGGCCGAGGGCTAAGACCTCATTTGCAGTGACACAGCCACCTTCTTCCTTTCCTCTTTGGGCCTTTCTAAGCTTAGGTTCAGGAGGAGCAGCCATATCTTTGTGAAAGCTTCTGTCTTTAGTCACCTCCCACTGCAATGGACACAACCATCTCAGAGTTCCCAGGAAAGCTCCAATCTCAGCAGTTTGGTCCAGCCTTCCATGAACATGCTTTAATCTTTAATTCAGAAAGAAAAAAAAAGTCATCAGATCAATAATGTCCATGTGTGGGGATACACACACACACACACACACACAGAGAGAGAGAGAGAGAGAGAGAGAGAGATGTAGAACACCCCATAAGCAAAATTCTGAAGCAGGCAGAGTTAATCTCTGAGGCCCTGTCTCTTGCCTGAAAATCTTGCCTGAAAAGTCTCTCTCCCGACACGTCTTCCAGGCCATCACTGAGAGCCCCCATCCTTATCTGCCCACCACTACCCTGGATTCTCACTGCCACTCCTTCCCACTAAGTCAAGACACAAGTGAATTTGCAACTGGAGTTGCAAACTGGGTCCAGAGCAGGAAAGGTGAGATGGAGACACCAGACGCTCCCCACGGGAAGAAAGAGGCCAGGAAGGGTGGTTTGGCAAGAGCGATGATTGTTAATCCATCTCCCTGTCATTGCCTGAGACCTTTGAAAGTCTCCTACCTCTGTGCTTTCAACCTACGGAAAACACAGTCATCATCGAACAGTGAAAAATTGATTCTGCCTCTAGGTGTTTCTATTTAGCCAGGGGATCCAGAGGCAACTTTTGATTTGCATTTCTATCGCTCCCTCTCCAGGCCTGATTAAGGTAACCTGTGCTTCCCCACTGTACCATTAGTTTCCACAACCACCTTTGGCTTCTCACGGTCCCCATCAAACTCCATTTTAGAAATAGTAGGCATCTCTCAGAAACTTGGGAAACTTTCTGCTTTCTCCCTGTGTGAAGTTTTAGAAAAAGATTTATTTTACCTTCCAGGCTTATTTTACTTAGCTGAAGTCATCGGAGACAGCATAAACTTTGCATTTTTATCAGACTTCTTTCAAATGTGCTGGCGCTGCAGCTGAATTTCAATGATTGCGCTCAATGATTTGCAATAGAGAGTATCAAAAAGGCACACTCACTCCCAGAGCTTTCCTGTTGGTAAAAGTCCAGAGAGCACAGCATTTTCTGTCTATTTATTGTCAACACAAGTGCACTGACTCCCATTCTTTTCACAAATAAGTATGAGCAGCACCCTCCTATGAGCCCAGCACCTCCATTACCAAACAAAAAGTTTAAAATAGTCCACTTTGTTTCCGAATCCTGATAATCCAACTGGGAGTCAATGTACACACATAATATGGTTAAACAACATTAGAAAGTAATATGGGATCCAGCATAGCAAATTAAGCTGCAGCCTCAATGCCAGCATCCCATATGGGTGCCGGTTTGAGTCCTGGCTACTCCACTTCTTTCCAGCTTCCTGCTAACAGCCTGAGAAAAGCAACAGAAGATGGCCCAAGTGTTTGGGGCCCTGCCACCCATGTGGGAGACTAAGATGAAGCTGTTGGCTTTGGTCTAGCCCAGCCCTGACTATTGCAGCCATCTGGGGAGTGAAATAGCAGATGGAAGAACTCTCGCTCTCGGTCTATCCCTCTCTCTATAACTCTGACTTTCAAATAAATAAATAAACAAATGATTTTAAACAAAATAAAGGGAAAATTTTTTTAAAAAATGCTAGATGTTACATGCCCACAGTAGTCAACTTGAGGGGAAAAAACCCTCATTCCGCAATAGTGTCATGGCTCAAAATGTCTTTAGATATTTTGTAGAGCTAAATCAAATTAGGGGGCAAAAAATGGGAGAATTGAGATGGTGGAATAGGGAGGGAGCTTACTGCTCTAGTCTAGGGGAAGATAGTTTAAAAACAGTGTAGAAAGCTCAGTTTGAGGGAGGAGTCAGGGAGAAAACAGCAGAGGAAATACCACACTTATTAGAGGGACACTGTGAACCTACATGGAGGGTGTATGCACATACATTTCAAGACCCCAGCAGCCGAGAGCCTCAGCCCCAGCTTCGGAGAGTGAGGCGAGACTACACTGAAGCAGCCCAAGCTACTGGCGATAAAGCTGTGGGAAGAGGCTGGCGCCGCGGCTCACTGGGCTAATCCTCTGCCTTGCGGCGCCGGCACACAGGGTTCTAGTCCCTGTTGGGGTGCTGGATTCTGTCCCGGTTGCCCCTCTTCCAGGCCAGCTCTCTGCTGTGGCCAGGGAGTGCAGTGGAGGATGGCCCAAGTACTTGGGCCCTGCACCCCATGGGAGACCAGGATAAATACCTGGCTCCTGCCATCGGTTCAGCGCGGTATGCTGTCCGCAGCGCGCCAGCTGTGGCGGCCATTGGAGGGTGAACCAACGGCAAAGGAAGACCTTTCTCTCTGTCTCTCTCTCTCTCACTATCCACTCTGCCTGTCAAAAAAAAAAAAAAAAAAAAAAAGGTTGTGGGAAGATCCTGGCGAGAGTCTGGATTGGAGCCCTAAGAGGGACAGTGTACTTGCCAACCTAGAGGGAAAAGAGGGGGGCATGTTTCTCTCTCCATAACCACCCAGCACCTGTAACTAGTTGAGAGAAGGTGGGCAACATTTTGGACATATGCAATAGCTGTGCGTGTACTCTTGCCCAGCAACCAGCCAAGAAGAGACACCTGAGTCTGACTGGGAGACTTGGCAGGAGGCTGGGAGCTCGTGACTGTGGGAGCCTTACGTGCCAGGACTCTGAAAACACTGTGGCTACATGGGAGAGCACAGGGTGTGGCTGGCACTTTGGGCAGTCACTGTGCACAGCTCCACATGCTCAGGGCTCCCTGATTCCCTGGTGAGGGTCACTGCTGCAGGATCTGTGTTTATACCAAGGACTGCACAGATCCTTTGTGTGATTTTTGTGGCAGTGTGGATGAAAATTGTATACACTGGGGCTAGTGGCCAGGCATTGGTCTCCTTTGAGGAGAGGAGGTGAACAAGAGACTACACCAACAAAGCTGAACAAACCTCCCCTCTGATGAAAATAAAGAGAGAGATTTACCATGCCCAACTTGAGTGTCACCTTCAACACTCCCCTGACCCTAAAGCACTGAGCAGAGCTCTGTGACCACACGCAGAATATATATCTGGGTATTCACTGAAAGAGTAGATACTCCACTAAGCCACAGAGGCATAGTTCAAAGATAAAAGCCATCACAGGGAAGGGAAAAAAAAAAAAAAAAAAAAAAAAAAAAAAAAAAAAAAAAACAAGTATCACCACAAATGCCTAATAACAAAGGCAGCAATTTAAGAAACAAGAGTAAGGAAGACAACATGATTCCCCAAAAGAAAAATACTTTAATACTAGAATGTGAAGATGAAAAGATTGATGAAATGCCAGACACAGAATTCAAAAAATTGATCGTAGGATTACATAGTAATTAGAAGCAAATTAATGAACTAAAGAAATCATACATGGGGCTGACACAGGTAAAGATGCCACCTACAGTGCCAGCATCTCATATGGGTGCCGGTTCAAGTCCCGGCTGCTCCACTTCAGATCCAGCTCTCTGCTGTGGCCTGGGAAAGCAGTAGAAGATGGCCCAAGTCCTTGGGCTCCTGCACCCACATGGGAGACCTGGAAGAAGATCCTGGTTCCTGGCTTCAGATTGGCGCAGCTCTGGCTGTTGCAGCCAATTGGGGAGTGAACCAGTGGATTGAAGACCTCTCTCTCTCTCTCTCTCTCTCTCTCTCTCTGAGTCTCCTCTCTCTGTGTAACTCTGACTTTCTAATAAATAAATAAATCTTAAAAAAAAAAAAAAAAAACAGGGCTGGTGCCCCAGCTCACTTGGCTAATCCTCTGCCTGCGGCGCCAGCACCCTGGGTTCTAGTCCCAGTTTGGGTGCCAGATTCTGTCCTGGTTGCTCCTCTTCCAGTCCAGCTCTCTGCTGTGGCCCGGGAAGGCAGTGGAGGATGTCCCAAGTCCTTCGGCCCTGCACCTGCATGGGAGACCAGGAGGAAGCACCTGGCTCCTGGCTTCGGATCAGCACAGCATGCCGGCCATAGCGGCCAATTGGGGGATGAACCAATGGAAAAGGAAGACCTTTCTCTCTGTCTCTCTCTCTGTCTAACTCTTCCTGTCAAAAAAAAAATAAATCAGACATGACATGAATGAAAATTTTTCCCATGAAATTGAGATTTTATAGAGAAATCAAAAAGAAATATTGCAAATGAAAAATTCAATAGAACAAATAAAAAATATGGAGGAAAGCCTTAACAACAGACTCAGTGAGGCACAGGAAAGAATATGAGAGTTAGAAAACAAATCTCTGGAAATTTTAGAGTCAGACCCAAAAAAGAAAGGAACACCCAAGTACAGGAAACACATAGAACTCCTAACAGACATGATCAGAAAAGATCTTCACCACAACACATTGTAGTCAAACTCTCCACAGGAAAACATAAAGAAAATATTCTAAAATGTGCATGAGAGAAATGCCAGATTACTTTCAGAGGATCTCCAATTAGACTCTCAACTGACTTCTCATTAGAAACCCCACAGCCTAGGAGATAATGGCAAGATATATTCCAAATCTTAAGAGAAACAAAACTGTCAACCCAGAATACTGTACCCTGCAAAGCTCTTATTTATGAATGAAGGTGAAATAAAGACCTTCCATAACAAACAGAAATTGAAAGAATTTGTCACCACTCATCCAACCTTACAAAAGCTGCTTAAGGATGTGCTATACACAGAAACACAGAAACTTGGTCATCACTATGAAAGAAGGTAAAGGCAAAAAATCTCCCAGTAATAGTATAAAGGAAATCCAAAGTAAGCAATTAGGAATACTTATGGAAAAATGGCAGGACCAAGTTGTTACTTATCAATAGTCACCTTGAACATAAATAGCCTCAACTCCCCAGTTAAAAGATACAGACTGGCTGAATGGATTAAAAAAAACAAAACTCCTCTATTTGCTGCCTATAAGAAACATATCTCACCAACAAAGATGCACATAGACTGAAAATGAAAGATTGTAAAAAGATATGCCGTGTTAACAGAATCCGAAAAAGAACTAGTGCAGCCATCCTAATGTCAGAAAAAATAGACTTTAACACAAAAACCATTAAAAGAGACAAAGGGCACTATGTAATTCAACAGGAAGATGTGACTATTATAAACGTATATGTACCTAATTACATGGCAGCTAGCTATTTAAAAGAAATGTTCATGGATCTAAAGGGAGACACAGACTCCCATACAATAGTAATGGGGGACTTCAATACTGCACTTTCAGCAATGGACAGATCAACCAGACAGAAAATCAGCAAGGAAACAACAGAGTTGATCGACATTATAGAACAAATGGACCTAACAAATATCTACAGAACTTTTCATCCTACAGATGCAGAATACACATTCTTTTCACAATGCATGGAACTTTCTCTAAGATAGACCACATACTAGGCAATAAAGCAATTCTCAGCAAATTCAAAAAAAAAAAAATCATGCCATACATCTTCTCTGACCACAATGGAATGAAGCTGGAAATCACAACTCAAGAATCTATGGAAGATATGCAAACACACGGAGCCTGAACAACATGCTCTCGAATGAACAGTGAGCCATTGAAGAGATTACAAGAGAAATCAAAAAATTTCTGAAACAAATGAAGATGACAGTGCAACATATCAAAACTTACGGGATACAACAAAAGCAGTGTTAAGAGGAAAGTTTATAGCAATTGGTGCCTACATCAAGAAACTGGAAAAACCATAAATAAATGAGCTATCAATGCATCTCAAGGACCTAGAAAAACAACAGCAAACTAAACCCAAAACTAGTAGGAGGAAATAAATACATTAAAATTAGAGGAAAAATAAACAAAATGAAAAAAAAATCAGCGAAATGAAAATCAGCATATGAAAGAGTTATCTGTACCTCCATGTTTATTTTAGCTCAATTCACAATAGTTAAGATATGGAATCAACCCAAATGCTCATCAACTGAAGATTGGATAAAGAAATTATGGTATATATACATATGGAATACAATACAGCAGTTAAAAAAATGAAATCCTATTGTTTGTAACAAAATGGATAAAACTGGAAAACATCATACTTAGTGAAATAGGCCAGTCCCCAAAGGACAAATACCATATGTTCTCCCTGATCTGTGATAATAGAGCACCTAAAAGGTAATCTACAGAAGTGAAATTAACACTTCAAGATGCAATGATTTGCATAGCCCTCATCTCGACTATTGAGGAACTTTTTTCTTCATACAACTTGTTGAACTCTTAGTATGTGTATAAAGTTAATTGCAAATATATTTTAGTAAAAAATAAGAATGGGAACAGGAGAAAGAGGAGGAAGAGAGGAGAGAGTATGGGTGGGAGGGCAGGTATGGCAGGAAGTATCACTATATTCCTAAAGTTGCATTTATGAAAAGCATTAAGTTTGTATTCTTTAAATAAAAACTTTCTGGTATAAAAAAAAAACAACTTGTCTACTTTGACGTTAGAGTTTGAACTCTGCGGCTGTTTTTAATATTACAGTTACTATGTGGCAACCTATCTTCTATAGAAGATTTGACTAGAAATTATCTTAAACCACAATCAAAAATAACACGTGTTCTCCAGTTTTTTCCCACACATTCTGTTCTGTCCATCTATCAACCTCCCACCATCTTGATTTCTATCTAGTCCAGAGCACAGACCCACTCTCCAGTGACTCCTGCGAAGCTCTCCAGTGCCTTTTGCTGCTGCTAGCTTCCATTGCACACACTGAAATTCTGAGCCTGGGATTCATCCTACTCTCCTCTTCTCCACACCTCAGTCATCCAGCTCCTCAATAAAATCGGAGAAGTCTGATGCTACCACAGATCTGGTGTCCCCGAAAACCAGCAACTCTGACTGTGGCAGCCACCTCCACTGGACTTTGAGTCAGCCCTACTTCCTGGCTCTGGGGCCCAGGTTTTACAAATAGTTTTTACTGGGGCTGGCGCTGTGGTGCAGCGAGCTAACACCCTGGCCTGGAGCACCGGCATCCTATATGGGCGCCGGTTCGAGACCTGGCTGTTCCACTTCCCATCCAGCTCTCTGCTGTGGCCTGGGAAAGCAGTGGACGATGGCCCAAGTCCTTGGGCCCCTGCACCCACTTGGGAGACCAGGAAGAGGCTCCTGGCTCCTGGCTTCGGATTGGTGCAGCTCCAGCCGTTGCGGCCAAATGGGGAGGGAACCATCAGATGGAAGACCTCTCTCTCTCTCTCTCTCTCCCCTCTCTCTGTGTAACTCTGATTTTCAAATAAATAAATAAATCTTAAAAAAAATAGTTTTTACTCTTCTCAAGCCTGCTGTTCTACATCTATCCTCTCACTCCCCGCCCCCACCTTCACACCATCAGCAAGCACAAACTGGCACTCGCCAAATTTATCTGTCTTTGCTTCTGTTCTTCCATTCTACATATTCACCTCAGGACAGAATGACCCTCTCTTTTACCCTATCTTCCACTTGTCTGACTCTACTCTACTTTCTTCAAACATCAACAAAATTTAAAAAACCCAACTTAATTTATATTTCCTGAAACTCCCTTTAGCTATCATTCTCTTTCCCTACATATCAGAATATTTGAAGTAACAGTTTACTGTCAGAATCAACACTCATTCACTCCTTAACCCACTGTAACCTGACATCTTCCAGACCACCCTCCTGAAAACAGACCCTCAAGAAATCAAAACAGGGAGCAGTTTCACGTCATTGTTATGATGCCTGCAGCTTATATCAGAGTAGCTGGATTTAAGTCCTGGCTTTGCTCCTGCTTCCTGCTAATATGCACAGTCAACATCTTTCTCCTGGCATTATGTGTTAAGTAAGACTTGTTGCCCAAAAACACATGCAGATGTTTACATATTAATGTCTTAATATTAATTAACAATGGGTTAAGAGTAAAAACTTGATCTAATTGTGGTAACTTGAAGGTGGGATCAGTGGGAGGTCTATAGGTCACTGGTGGTTCTTACAAAAGGATTATTACTTGAGTTCAAGTTTTTCTAGCTGTTCTCTATCTGCTTCTTGGCTCATCAAGTAATTGCTCTTCTGTACCTGCCATGACCAGCTTCTACCAGACAATGGACTATGGGGCTGCCTGATCCTGAACTGTAACTTCCAAACTGTAAGATGAAGTAAACCTTTTCTTTCCCAAGAAGAGTCTTGTATTTTACCTAAAGTAATTAAAAGAAGACTAATACAACTGTGTTTTATATAAATAATATTTAATTTCCTACTAGATATCCGATAGACACTTGAAACTCTACTTAAAATTCAATGTGTCATTTTCCTCCAAAGTCGGCTTGCATTGTTGTCTTTGAATGGCATAATGCCACTCTGTTGTCTATTCCAGAAACTAGGAGTCAGCTCTGACTCCTCTTTGTCACTCATCCCTTTACCTAACTGATGACAGTTCCACCTGCTCCATGTCTCACAGGTCTGTCCCTTTCTCTGTCCCACCACCGCTGCCTGGATCAATGCCTCACACTCATAGTTTCATTATTGGTGTTTAAAAGAGGTCTTTCTTGTCTGCAAAACTTCTTTGGCTAAACAGTCCTTTATGGCCTTGGTTAAAAGGCCAATAAACTCTCTTTCTTACTTAAGCTAATTTGACTTGAGTTACTGTGACTTGTAACCAAAAGAGGTCCTAACAAATACAAAGAATTCCTATGAAAAATTCTACATGAGGTGTCATGGGCTAACTTGTATTGGAATAGTTAGCAAGGTAAATGTGGTCAGAGGACACTTGGGGCTCTAAACAGGACCTACTGGAGTTGGCTCTAAGGAACATAAAAACTCAGTAACATCTTCTAACAGATTAGCATTCGTACAATCCAAATGTGTTGATTCTTTCATAATAATTATCTTGGGAAACCAAATATACATTCTAACCATTTGGCAAGAACAATATGAAAGGCTAAGAGTTTGAGTGGAAAGGGCCCCCAAATTAGGAAGAACATGAAGCTACAGACTACTGGGAAACCACAAGAATGGAAAGGGTCAAGTCCAGAAGAGAGAGGAGCCAGCAGCTATCCAACAAAGAGAAGTGAGATCAAGAACTAGTCAAGTGTCAGCAGTGAGCTCACAGGTGGAGGGCTCTTTGGGGAAGAGGCTTACAGGGGCATGAACATACTCGGTTGAGAAGCAGGGTCCTGAGCCTCTGATTTGAGCCGTGGAGAGCTGGCTTCCCGTGGACCACATTACATCACAGGGTAAGTCCTGAAGCCAGGTAGAGTAGAGGCCAGGGACTTCACTTCTCATAGGAAGGCTCTGAGACTTGCCAAGACACCATGACCTTGAGTGACCAAGCTGTTAAGAACACCGAGGGGCTACAACCAAATGACTAGCCAGATTCAGATAGATTTGCTTGAGCACAGGAACAAAAGTCCTGGGTATCCCAGAAAGCCCTTACCTTTTCTCCTATTTCCAAGGAAATGAATAAACTTGCTGTAAGTTTCTCCATTAAGTTTTCAAGTCTCAAAGAAAATCTGCTTCCTCTCAATGTCTATCTCTTTGATGTATATGTACACAACGGCCCTGACAAAAGTCCCTCTTTCATATACGGAGCTCCCATCTCTCGCCATACCATCCTGCATGAATGCTGATACAATATTTATTAAGGCTTAAATAGCACTGTTGAGTGCACATGTTGATTTAGAATGATGGAGCATGTCAATGCAAAGCACAGGAACTCAGCCACAGAGTAGGGACCCCCAAAGGACAAGTAGATATATCATTTGCTAAAGACTCACCCTAGCAAATGTCACCAGCAGGGAAGAACCATTCTTTAATTAGCGCTTTCTTTACACCTATTGTTAACACCATTTTTTAAAAAAAATATTTTTTAAAAACTCAAAATGATATATGCACAAGATTAAGAAATTCAAACAGTATAGACTGCTATTAAATGAAAAGTAAGCTCTCCTTCCCACCTCCTCCACTGAGTTCCACCCTTCACAAGAAATCCTTTTAACCTTTTGTTGTTTATTCTCCTGATAAATCACCACCATAATCCTAAACAATAGGCTTAGATCTCAATTCCTCCTATTATCAGGAGTGTGATAATATCAAGTCATCCACTCTTTAACAGTTCATTTACACTTCCCACCATATCTCAACTATTCTTGGTTTTGTTAGTTACATTAATGGGTGTAGTTCTTCAGTTTGTTGCCTTTACACTTTCAAATAGTATACACAGCTTTATACTTTTAAGTAACATACATAAGCTTATAATTTTTCCATTTTTCATCCCAAAGTTAAACTAAGCAAGCTGTACCCCTACACTTGCCCTCAGGCTGCTCACAACTTGAATCCCACAGCTGGAGAACTACTCCCACCCACCCTCCCACCCGCACCTGCACCATGTCAGCTGTTGGACACATATTCCCAAAGGCACCTCCACTGTGTCCATTACATACACAATTCTTGCCTACCACAGTAACTAAATCTTCTGTCTTGATAATTAAAAAAAAAAAAAAAAACTAGCAGCCATTTCATTATATGATTACAGCACTATTACTGCAAAAATAGTATGGTCAGAACCACTGATTCTCTTGAAGGGAAACGCCTCACAGATAGGTCAAATGGAATCTCTTTACTTACAATATTGCTTGGATTCAGGCCGCCGTTTGGGGGGTTTCGTGTTTGAACACTTTCTTCTCCAGTTTTCCCGCTCTTTTCTTGGCGTTTCTAATTATGCTCTCAGGGCTGGCGACGGTCCCCTAACAGTCTGAGCCGCCATCACTCCTTCTGGAAAGAGGTCATCAACACTCTTCCTGCGCGTCCCACCGGGCTGACAGCAGGAGAGACGCCGACGTGCACTCCATCAACACTTCTGGTTGATTAAATGAGGGGGTCCGGGCAGGGGTCTTGGGTTAAGGGTCTGCCTGCTCCATGGCTAATGGACCATCATTCTCCCTGCAAGCCCCCAGCTTGCCACCAGAGGGGCCCAGGCTCTGCCATCTCCCACAGAGAACTTTCCAGAATGACTCCGGTAGTCACGTGCTCTGTTCACGGCCTTTCTTAGCAAGGAGACAAGAGCCAAAGCGCAAACCTGTCTCTCCTCAGGCTCGCGGCAGGCTTTCCCGCCGGCGAGAACCAGCGGCTCTGTGGAAGCCGCAGCGCCACGGAAGCGGTTCTGACCGGATCTTCCTTGTTCACGGAGCCGGCTCCCACCTCGCTTCCGAAAAGGCGCCGTCGTTCTGGTTCCGGTCTTACTCGGGTCTCCTTGGTCCCGCAGGGAGGACACTGGCTGTTTAAGGTTCACGGCTTCCTCCTCTGTGGAGGCCCGGGCTCACCCGCGTGAGGTGACAGACCTCGGTCCCCGGTGGGTGAGGCTGACTCGGTGAAGCCCGCCCGATCCAGTCAGAACCAGACGGACACGCATTGCCGGCCATGACAGAAGCAGTGCTTGCTGGTTGGTGAGTCTCTCTCCTCCGCGTTGAAAAGCCAGGTGTGCTGCAACCCGCCTCAGACTAAGAAGGCTGTAGCGCCTCCGAGGTGAGGTTGTCCCCTCCAAACTCGGGGTGGAATTTTTTTGTTGTTGTTTTTTGTGTGTCTTTTTTTTTTTTTTTTTTTTTACTTATTTATTTGAAACGCAGTTATAGACAGGCAGAGGCAGGATTATAGGTGGACCCAGGAGGGGCCTTTAAGAGGTGATTAGATCATGAGGGTTCTGCCCTCCTAGTTGATTCGGCCACTCACGGATTAATGGATAAATGCATTTATTGAGGGAGTAGTTAGGAAAGCGAACTCTCTCTGCAAACTTGGTCTGTCTCACCACGCATGGGGTGCCCTGTGCCCTTGGAACTCTACAGAGGAGCCACACTGGCCAAAAGGTTCTCGCCAGGTACACCCCTTGCTCTTGCCCTTCCTGGCCTCCAGGACTGTAAGACATGCATTTCTTTTCCTTCTAAATGACCCAAACTGTGAAATTAAGTTATAGTGGCCGGTGCCGCGGCTCAATAGGCTAAACCTCCGCCTGCGGTGCCAGCACACCAGGTTCTAGTCCCGGTCGGGGCGCCGGATTCTGTCCTGGTTGCTCCTCTTCCAGGCCAGCTTTCTGCTGTGGCCCAGGAGTGCAGTGGAGGATGGCCCAAGTGCTGCACCCCATGGGAGACCAGGATAAGCACCTGGCTCCTGGCTTCGGATCAGCGCAGTGCGCCAGCCACAGTGGCCGTTGGGGAGTGAACCAATGGAAAAGGAAGACCTTTCTCTCTGTCTCTCTCTCTCTCACTGTCCACTCTGCCTGTCAAAAAAAAAAAAAAAGAAAGAAAGAAATTAAGTTATAGCAACTGAAAACAAAGACCTTAAATCCACACAAGCACCTGCTGGAACTCACAGCTTGGAAGAGTTCTCTTGAAGAGCCAGTTTCACTTGCACAGTCCACAGGCCACGCCCCTTTCCAGTGGCTTCCAAGGCCTCCAGACCAGGTTTCAGAGCACTTTCCAGGCTCTGAGGCCCCCACTCTGCACCAAGGCCCCAAAGTGCCCAGCCTGCCCCAGACTCTCCTAGGAGCCCTAGGGCCCTACCAGAGGGACGGTAATGGCAGGAAGCCATAATGTCTTAAAACAGTAGATTAAAACAAACCAGAGCATTTTGGATCATATTACACATCACTTTCCTCACGTCTGACAACAGAAAAAAAAAATCAAAGGCGGTAAAAGACAATCGTAGACCATAATGGTCTAATAACTCGGTGATAAAAGTGCTTGTGGGAGCAGCGTGGGAGCAGCCTGCTCCTGGTGCAGGAATCAAAGCCCTCCTCCGAGTCCACAGCGGTGTGTTCGGAGGCATTACTGCTTAAGTGCTCACTCAAGGCTTCCTCCAAAATGCAGTGGGAAGCTCGCTGGAGAATCGTAATTAGGCCTCAGTTGTGGGCCATATTCACACATTGTGCATCATCCTTAAAGATGACAGAAAAAAAATTACCCAGGGCTATGTGGAGTGAATGTTAGATCTCTTATCATTGTCCTCCCTGGAAAAAAAAAAGGCACCACTTAATAATCCCGTCTAGACTCGTAGCTATCTGAATATTGAGCAGTATGACTTTGTTTTGTTTTGAAATGAAAGAAGAAAAGCCCAGAAAACAGGCAGTGAGCACAGAACCTCGACATTTACTTAACAGCCTGTGGACATGGTCAGACCCTTAGGAAAGCACTTTTCCTTGCTTGGGGCACTGTCAACACCTGCAGGAGACAAAAACCCCAGGAAAGTCACAGATCAACATACTCAGGAGCACAGCAGCAGTCCAGATCTGGTGAACTTTTTAAGATACGTCATCTGTTGAAAACCACTCCCACATAATAGTCTGTGTGATGGAAGAAATGTCCACAATGATACATACTTTTAAGTATCATTCTAGTTTTCTACAGTAAGAGGCATTTTTAAAAAACATTTATTTATTGGGGCTGGCGCTGTGGCGCAGTGGGTTAACGTCCTGGCCTGAAGCGCCAGCATCTCATATGGGCGCCGGTTTGAGACTCGGCTGCTCCACTTCCTGTCCACCTCTCTGCTATGGCTTGGGAAAGCAGTAGAAGATAGCCCAAGTCCTTGGGCCCCTGCACCCACATGGGAGACCCGGAAGAAGCTCCTGGCTCCTGTCTTCGGATCGGCACAGCTCCAGCCGTTGCAGCCATCTGGGGAGTAAACCATCAGATGGAAGACCTCTCTCTCTCTCCCCCTGTCTGCCTCTCCTCCCTCTGTGTAACTCTTTCAAATAAATAAATAAAGATGAAAAAAAAAAAAACCTAAAATTTAAAGAGGCAAAGTTACAGACAGAGAGGGAGAAACAAAGAGAGATCTTCCATCTGCTGGTTCACTCCCCAAATGGCCACAATGCCTGGAGCTGGGCCAATCCAGAGCCAGGAGCTTGTTCCAGGTCTCCCACATGGGTGCAGGGACCCAAGCACATTGGCCATTGTCTACTGCTTTCCCAGACCATCAGCGGAGAGCTGGATGGGAAGTGGAGCAGCTGGGACTCGAACTGGTATCCGTATGGGAAGCCAGTGCCACAGGCAGATGCATAACCTACTATGCCACAGTGCCTGCCCTGAGAGGCATTTATTTTATAAGCAGAAAAACAATAATTGAAAAAAGCATCTGTGTGTTGTTTCTTTCATAATAACATTTCAGTTATTTATTTTTAAACTTTTGCATATTTATTCATTTTAATTGAAAGGCAGGGAGAGACAAAGAGACACATAGATAGATGGTCAAACACAGAGAGATTCCATCCACTGGTTCACTCCCCAAATGCCTGCAATAGCCAGGGCTGGGCCAGGCAAGAAGCCAGGAGCTGGAAACTCAGTATTGATCTCTCACATGACTGGCAGATATCCAAGTACTTCAACTATCACCTGTTGCCTCCCAAGGTGCACAACAGCAGGAATTTTGAATTGGGAACAGAGCCGGGACTTAAACTCAGACACTGTGATATGGGCTGTGGGTGTCCCAAGCAACATTTTAACTGCTACACTAAATATAACCTCTCCCTATCTTATTTTTTTATTCTGAAATACTTAACTGACAAAATTTAAATATACTTAAGGTATATAACATGACTTACATATACATTGTGCAGTGATTTCCACAAGCAAATTAACATTATTAGGTTTATTTTATTTACCTGAAAGGCAAAGTGTAGAGAAACAGGGAGAAACAGGGGGGGTGGAGTGGGAAATTTTCCATCTTTTGTTTCACCACCACCACCCCAGATGACCACAATAGCCGGGTTTGGGCCAGGTCAAACGCAGGAGACCAGCACTCTATCCAGGTCTCCTGTGTGACTTTTAGGGGCCCAAATACTTGGCCATCTTCTGCTGCTTTCCCAGACACATTAGCAGGGAACTGGTTAGGCAGTAGAGCAGCCAGAAATCAAATCGGCACTCTGATATGGGATTCTGCCATTGCAAGCAGTAGGTTAATCCCCTGCACCACAACTCTGACCCCTAAAGAAAAGTAATTGGCACATCCACCAGTTCCCATGCTATCTATTAGAACCCCGGAACTTGTTCATCAGATACCACTTGGGCACCATCTCCCCATTTCACCTACCCTGTGGCCAGTGGCAACCACCGTTCTACCCTCTGCTTCTGTTTGAGGATTGCACATCAGTGAGATCACACAGTATTTGTCTTTCCGTGTCTAGCTTATTTCACTTAGCATAACGTCCTCCAGGGTCAACCATGTTATCACAAATAAGTTTCTGTGATTTTAATGAAGCTGTCTCCATTATGTAACTGGCATAATGGAACCTCACCTCTGATCACATGATTTCACAGCCACTCTTCTTAACACCTCATGACAGTCCCCCATTTCACGGGAGGGAAAATAGATACACAACTGCAAAACCCACAGTACTCTAAAATCACTTCCTAGTTGATCATATAGCTGCAATTGATGGTTATTAGTAATTAGCCCTAATTGATGTTTCTGTGTCCTAAATATTACTTATTATTTAAATTCTCATGTGTCGGAATTCTCAACATGTGCATCATGCCAACAATGAGGCAATCATTGCTTTGTGTTCACCCAACCGTTGCCCTTTCACTCTGGGCCTGTAGTGAGACTACGTTTTCCAGTCTCCCTTGCAGTTAGATGCACTCACATGACTGAGTCCTGGCCCCTAGAGCATGGGTAGAATCCTGTTATTTCCAGATCTGGTTCATGAAACCTCGCCTGCAACCCTCCCTCCCCTCATCCACCTGTCAGACACAGAGAGGAAACGGTGGCACCCCTAATTTCGGAGCCTGCATCCCTGACTGATGGTGTGCAGTAGAGAAGGCCCTTCCTCTACTGGATTGGGATTTGCCAAGCCACCCAGGCTAAAGCAGTTCTCCAACCCTGAGCCCAACAACTATCCTATTGTTTGAGAAGTCATGGTCTCCCGAACCCCCTTCCTGTATTGGATATTTTCATCGTTTACAAATACAATGACATGGTTCTCTTTGAACAAACTGTGCCATTTCATTTGTTCCTTCTGACTTGTCCAAGTACTCATGGGGTACATTCCCCAAAAAGGCCCCTGGGTCATCAGGAGAGGTACAGTTTCATAGCCCTTGGCACTCTGTTGCCAAGCGCTCTTCAGAAATCCTGGAGCCAACAAGCATGGCATGGGCAGCTTCTGGTGTTTCCCCTCATCCGCAGCAACACTGGGCTTTATTGTCTTGAGTTCTGTTTTCTAATGCTGCAGCACCTCTTCGAAAGTGTTTCTTACGACTTTCCTGGGCTCATCGATACTTGCCACACTCACTCGGAGTTCCTCTGCTACAGAGGATGTGGCAGGAAGGTTTCGCGTTAGCAGCCGCAGGGACATCCAGGCAGCCCCAGGGACAGTCACTTGACCTGCAGGGAAATGATGACACCACAAAACGCTGTCAAAGGAATCAGGCTTTCGCTCCTACCTTACAAAAGAGGCCTCTAGAAACTCACAGCAGACATGGTAGTTTTCATGGGGAAAAAGCATTCTATGTTTCAAAGGCTGGCTTTTGAGCCCACGAAGCCTGAGGCCTGCAGAACCCGGGGCGTATGGTTTGGGCATAAATAATAGATTTGGGAGAATACGTGATCAGTCAGAACCAGACAGCTCTGCCCCCGGGCGAGATGAAGTTTTCTACTGACTGAGGCGGCGGGGAAGTAGCGAAGGAAGAAGGGGGCTTAAACGGCGGGTCCTGAAGGCAGGGGCCCGCATGGGGGCTGCTTCGCAGCCTCTCGCCTGCACGCACCGGCCCATTCTTTCAGCAAGGTTCCTGCGCAGGCGCTGTTCTGAGCGCCGTGGGTCCCACTGTGAATGAGGAAGATCAAAGTCTTGCTTCTGATCAGTGACGTTGTAATGGGGAGAGATGGACGTTAGCCATTAAATCAACAGAAATGTGTGTATGTGTTTACGTGCACATACACAACATGGATAATGAGTGGTGATAAGTGCTCTGAAGACAACAAGACGGGGCAGAGAGTGAGAGATGCTGCTTTAAATAAGGAGTCTATGGGGTCCATGTTTGGTCTGCTTGGGCCGCTGGCATCCCATATCAGAGCGCCTGATTCTGAACCCTAATTCTGCTCCTGGTTCCGGCTTCTGGCTAACATGCATCCTGGGAGGCAGCAGTAATGCCTCGGATATGTGGGTTCCTGCCACCCACGTGGGAGACCTGGATGGAGTACACAGCTCCTGGCCTTGGAAATGGCCCAGCTCTGCACTGGTCATCTGAGGAGTGAACCAGCAGATGGGCGATATCTCCCTCTGCCTCCCACCTCCACCCCCTTTCTCTCGCTCTCTGTCTGCCTTTAAAATTAACAAGAAAGTAGGTGGTTAGGAGAGGCCTCTCTGAAGTTGACATTTGAATAGTAACTGGGAACGGAACCGAGGTCATATTCGAGCAGGGAGCACTCTAGGAAATGAGAGCTGCAAACACCCCGAGACGGGAGTGTGTCCTGGCACAGTAAGATGTGGAAGATTGATGTGGCTGGAACCAATAAGAGAGAGGGAGAGGGACACAGAAGAGAGGAGGGCTGAGAGAGTAGGGAGGCCAGGGCACTATGGGGCAGGATGTCTGGGCAGCAGGCAGTGACTGAGTCCCAGGGGGCGCTACAGAGCCAAGGCAGTGAGGTGGCACCACAGGGATGAGGCTGATGGTCTTCTGGCCTCCGCTGTCTCCTCCTGGCTCCCCAGTGGTGAACCTTGGCACCCACATCCCTCTCCCTGCCTGTGGGCCTCTGCAGTGCACCCAGCAGGCAGTTGGCTTGCCCTGAACCTTGAGGAGGTCACTGGCAGAGTGCTAAGCAAATTCCATCCCCGAGTCCCACACCCCCTGCTTTGCAACCTCATTGCTACCCAATTCCTGCTGTCTTGGTGTAGTCTGAGCAAGTGCCACATGTGCACCAGCTTTCCAGATCTCAGCCCCTTTCTCGAATGCAGGAATTCAGACCAAGGCCATCTGATTGCATGAAGAGGTAACCCATGCATTGAAACAGGAGTGAGCCAGCCCTCCATAGAAGTAGTTGCTGACCCACATAAGTAAATCTCTAACTGGGTGAATAGAGGAACAAAAGAGAGATTTTTCTTTCCAGCAGCTTCTTTTTGTTGTTTTTTGTGTTTTTTAACCTTTATTTAATAAATATAAATTTCCAAAGTACAGCTTATGAATTACAATGGCTATTTCCTCCCCATAATTTCCCTCCCACCCGCAACCCTCCCCTCTCCCGCTCCCTCTCCCCTTCCATTCACATCAAGATTCATTTTCAATTATCTTTATATACAGATCAATTTAGCATATATTAAGTAAAGATTTCAACAGTTTGCACCCACACAGAAACACAAAGTGCAAAATACTGTTTGAGTACTAGTTATAGCATTAATTCACAATGTACAACACATTAAGGACAGAGATCCTATATGAGGGGTAAGTGCACTGTGACTCCTGTTGTTGACTTAACAAATTGACACTCTTGTTTATGGCGTCATTAATCACCCTAGGACCTGCAGCTTCTGACTATCTATTTTTCCACTCCAGCAGGTGAATACGTGCATAGCCACAGGCCCACCTGCATGCATACACGCACACACACACACACACACAAAACACACACACACCTCCACATGGTCCAGCAAAGATCCGGAATCTGGCACCCACTATCGACAGATGGCCACTCTCGTTCTAAATGAACTGCGGCCTGGGCCTCCTTTTCATCTCCAAGGCCATTTCATCTTCCTTCCGGACTTCTCCTGTGACCTTCATTTTATTCTCGTGCCTGAGTGTGGCAGCTGAACTGGATTCAAGTTCCTGTCTTGTTTCAAATTCAAGGGCTAAACAGAGCATTTAAATGAACTTGTAGCAGGCCTGACCATCAGGATTTTGGAGTCTGGTTAACATTTCTCCCTCAGTGTCCCCCCCTGTTCCCCCCACTTATCACTACTCCATCTCCAGGTTGGCTTCTGGGTGAAGTTCACGGCTGGTTAAAAATGACATCATCAGGGTGAGTGAGAGTAGATTAATGTTCACCCCCATCCATCCATCCATCACCAGCAGTCCTGGGTTCATTACGTGTGCACCAGGCACAGTTTCCCTCCATGCCCCATGATTCATCCACAGGTCTAATGATTGAGGGTTAGGTTTGTCAGTTTTCTCAGGTTTTGGTAGAAGAGACAACAATTATTTGGTGCCCAGCATCTTTTGTCCTAGAGAGAAGATGAGAGGAGGATGGGAAAGTCCTGACACCATGACATAAATGTCACAGCACGCCCATTCATCATTTCTGAAGAGCTCCCACAAGAACAGGGACATGGAACCCACACCTTTTCTTCTGCACAAGGTCTTCAGTCTGATTGCTATTTTTCAGGGAGTCACCTGGTCCCTCCATTCTCTCATTTCCACTGTAATTTCCTGTGATGCCTTTCATGACAGAGGAAGGGGCATGGGAGGAGAGGCCCAGGCACCCATCCCCCAGGGCTGGAGCAGGTACGTGTGACATCACGCCCGCACTCCATTCTCAAGGATCTGTTCATCTGTCCATCCATGCATCAGTGGTCCATCTCTCCGTGCACTGTAACAGCTACTGTGCCAGGTGCTGGGCCGTTTTGTTTTATTTTAAAGATTTATTTACTTATTTGAAAGGCAGAGTTGCAGAGAGGCAAAGGCAGAGAGAGAAAGGTCTTCTATTCACTGGTTCACTCCCCAGATGGCCACAATGGCAGGAGCTGGGCCAATTCGAAGGCAGGAGCCAGGAGCTTCTTCTGGATCTCCCACACAGGTGTGGGGGCTCAAGGACTTAGGCCACCTTTGTTGCTTTCCCAGGCCATGGCAGAGAGCTGGATCGAAAGTGGAGCAGCTGGTATTCAATCTGGCAGCCATATGGGATGCCGGCACTGCAGGCGGTGGCTTTACCTGCTACGGCACAGCGCTGGCCCCTTGGGCCGTTTTAAAACCTGTTTTCACTCAGGTATGGTGAGGTCAGTAAACTCAGAGGCAACAGCCATCGGAAGGAGACTTTCTTACGGTTCCCTGGAGGAGGGGATAGGCCGTGCCCTACCAGGCAGAGCCACTTGGAGAAGCAGCAGCGTGGGTCTGGAAGCAGAGGGAGTGAAAGCAAAGCTCTGTTAGGGTAGGAGCCTTTATTGTGGTTCTCCAGGGAAGGAGCAGGTGGGGCCAAGTAGATTGCTGGGCAAGTTTAAGTTTGGGCACTTTGAATAACTTCAGTGGGGCCCCGTCTGTAGGGGTGATCTTCGGTTGCCTATTACTTGGTCCTGAGCAGATGTGGGGCAAGAGGATGGTGTCAGGGCTGCCTGAACCTGAGAAAGGTGTTAGATGGGGCGATAGACTGGTTAGTTTGCATATCAAAGGCATTCTTGCTGCCAAGTTATTTGTTATGCCTAGGAATGAGCTAAGGCTGTCAGAGGCAGTTTCTCCCTGGGTCCACATGGTCCCAAGATGTCAAAGCAAGATAAAATATAGAAAGCAATCATAATGAATACATAGAGTTTCAAAAATTGATCATCTCTGCCTTTGAAGAGCCCACAGACCTCACAACAAACAAACAGTTCCAGTAGTTTTGATACCATAATGGCACAAGGAATTATACCAGTCTTTGAAGATGTCTGCTCAGCACACAACCTTCTCATTCTTGGGAAATAGATCCCATATCCCACGTGGTAGCACTCCCCCCACCCTGCCCTAGCTAATTGGGCCAAGATGGCCACCTGGTCTCAAGCTCAGCCAGTGGGATTTTCCCTCCCATGGACTTGTACAGAGATTCAAAGGCCGCAGACCTGAGTGGATAGGTATCACAGCTGGTAAACTCAGGGGCCAGAGAGGTCTGGCTGTACCACACAGATCAGGGATCCCCAACCCTGGCTACACAGTAGAGTCATCTGAAGAGCTTGTAAGAAACACTTAAGCCCCAGCTCAGACCACTTAGATCACAATCTTGGAGGGTAGGTCCCAGATGTCACAGCCCTGGTCCCAGGCCTGACTCACTCTTCATCCCTTCTCTGATCAGGCTTTTAGCCCATGTCCCACGGCAGTGTACATGGGTTCAATCTCCTGGCTCTGGCCTCCTGACTCCAACTTCCTGCCAGTGCACACTGGGAGGCAGCAGATGCTGGGCAAGTAGTCGGGTCCCTGCCACCCATGTGGGAGACCTGGATTGTGTTCTTAGCTCCAGGTTTTAATTCAGCCCAACCCCACTTATTTTTCTCTCTCTCTCTCAGCCACGCTCTTCTCTCACACACGTGCTGACTCTCAAATAAATAAATAATAATAGTAATAAAAATGGAATTATCTTTGGCCTAGGCCCTCTGAAAGCACCACCTGCAGATTCTGTCCTATTTTGCTGTGTGGTGCTCACATGGGATTGGGCCATTGTAAGTGTGCATATTCTATACATTCACAGGCTCATGGAGCGTGGCAATAGGGTGTTTGGGGCATTTTTTAAAAGATTATTTATTTAAAAGGCAGAGTTACAGAGAGGCAAAGGCAGAGAGAAAGAGAGAGAGAGGTCTTCCATATGTTGGTTCATTCCCCAAATGGCTGTAACAGCCAGAGCTGTGCCAATCCAAAGCCAGGAGCTTCTTCCAGCTCTCCCATGCAGGTGCAGGGGCCCAAGGACTTGGGCCATCTTCTACTGCTTTCTTAGGCCATATCAGAGAGCTGGATCAGAAGTGTAGCGGCTGGGACTCAAACCAGTGCCCATATGGGATGCCGGCACTGCAGGCAGCTGCTTTACCCACTACACCACAGTGCTGGCCCCTACATGGGCCATTATAAATAAACTTTCTTTCACTGAACTTCTAATAAAGTGAATGCTCGTCAAAAGAAGATATGCAGTGCACCCTAGAAGCCAATGCCGTGATTGACCGGAAATATTTTTGGAGAGGGAGATGAGTGGGAGAAAGGATGGGCACTTCTGCTCTGTAGGAGCTTACAGTCTAGCTGGAGAAGGGGCCTCGATGTTGCTGCTGATGTATAAAATATAAATACATATGCACATGTACATGCTGTTTCATTCACAGCAGAAAACCAAGCATAACACACACTGGACAAACAGAGGTATTCCACATGATCAGAAAAGAAAGATCACTCTGTGCTTGGCTGCTACAGGGAGACTTCTCAGATGTGGGAGGGTTTATTTAGCCTGGTATTTAAAAGAAAACTGGGTTTCAAACAGGTGGAGAAGGCAGGCAGGACATCCCAGGCCCATGGACCAGGATAACCAGCTTTGTAGGTGCTTGAAAGAAAACTGTGAAACACAGGCCCCATCCAAAGGCGTTGTGCACCTTCTACTAGCTCCCTCAGATCTTCTCTGCATTCTTTATTCTCCCACACTCTTGGGGTTTGTGACTTCTTTATCTATCATGCAAACCAGAGACTTAAGGGCCTAAACACCACTGACCCAGGTCCAAGCAAGAGTAAGCACCTAAGTGGGGTCCTCTGACCTCTCAGAGAGCAGGTGTCAGGAGAAAAAGGGAACAATTAGGGGGAAAAGGAGACCTGGACTCACTATTAGACAGAAATCTGTTTTCAAAGACAGAGAAGTCAAACACAGAAAACCTGGAGCCACTTAAAATTGGTTAACAGGGTGAACATTTAGCCTAGCAGTTAAGACACCTGCATCTCAAATTGGAGTGCCTGACTCCTGCTTCCTCCTAATGCAGCCCCTGGGAGGCAGCAGTGATGGCTCAAGTATTTGGGGTCCCTGCCATCCATGTGGGAGACCTGAATTAAGCACCCTCTTCCTAGCTTTGTTCTGGCCCAACCCTAGCTGTCATGAGCATTTGCAAGAATGAACCAGTGGATGAGAACTGTCCAAAAAACCAGTAGCTTTCCCTCCACTTTGCTGGAGCATGAGAATAATGTTGGATCTGGGGACAGGTGTCTCAGAGTCACCCCGACACAGGACTCAGTTTCCCCATGCTACAGTGCAGAGTGGACCCTGACCTCTCTCCAAGGACGCCCCCCACCCCCACCCTCCACAGCTGATCCTGTTGATGGGCTTTTCCCCCACCAGGGCAGCTTATTTGTAGCTGCAGGCTTTCAACCATGCTCAGCTCTGCTCCTTTCTGCTGTTGTGGAACATTTTCCGTGCCACTAGGGAGTGTAAATGCTCCTCACATGCATTTTTGAAAGACCTTGGAAACCTCTGCATAAATCAGTGGAAGTTCATTTATGGTTGTAGAATATTCTGGATAATTTATTTGGTGTCAAGCATCCTGAGTCAGAGCCTTCCCTTTTCCACCAGGGCCCTGCTGGGCCTCGCTGCATTTCCCTTGCGTGTTTGTTTTGGTTGGCCCTGAAATGCTAGCCGGCCACAAGGAGCCCTTTATCGTTATTCCAAATAGCTCTTCCCCTTCCTAATGACATTCTCTTTGGAGATTTGACTTGGAGCCAGTGCTTCTTCCCCTTTTAAAAAACCAACAGCTAATACTGAGCTCTCGCTTCCAAGCCGCACAGGCCATGGCTCTCAGATTTCAGCCTTGTCCTGCTGCCCTTCCTCAGAGTTTGAACTCTGCGGTGCCAGCTTGTAGAGCCATCTGATGAGTGCCTGCTGTCCTCCCGTGGCCAGGGCAGAAAATTGGACCTGATTGAACCTGCTTGTTAGCGATACAATAAAAACCCTAAGGTTTTACACCGAACCGTCTGCAGCTTGGTGGGTGAGCATCCTCGGGCCCTCCTACCAGAAACAGTAGAAAGATCCAGTTGACAGTCTTAGCGATCTGCCCAGTGTCCACCTCCTGTGGCTGTAGAATGAGCTGTGGGAGAGGGTGTTCCCTGCTTTTTGTTCCCTCAGCATTTCTCCACCCTGATCATGTGGCCTGGCCTTAAACTCCTGTCCTGTGAGGACAATCAGAATGACACCTTTAATGTCTGGGCCTTATTTTATGGCCTCGTGATCTTGTGCCCTCTGCAGTTCACAGGTCACATCAGGCAGCAGGCCAGGAGGTTTTTGATGTAACCTCTTAACCCCAGAAACAAAAGAACGGAGGTCCACAGAGACAATCCATCTAAAAATGATCCCATAAAGAAGGCAACTCAATCAGCCCAGAGCATGCAAATCACCTAAGATCTCCATGGCACACCCTGCTAAATCCGAACTTTGAGCTGAAAAAGGACACAAGCCCCATGATCCCATCACATAAATCTAAGCTTGAGAAAAGCAAAGAAATGAGTTTACAACCAGCTCAGAATGGAACGATTTGCAAGATGTGATTCATAAATTGGTTCCCTCCTCACCTCTCCCTCTCCTCCCATCTGCACACAAGCTCACACACATACCAGTCAGTACCACAGCACAGTGGAAGAGCAAACACCTTGCCCATGGATGGGCGGGTAGGGGAGGTCTGTGGAAGGCCAGGTGCTTTCTCTTGGCCATCGTCCTCCCCACCTCCCCCACCAGAGACAAGCTGGAAGTTAGGAGAGCAGGCAGCCTATCAGAAAGACAAGGACCTGCCACAGAGGTGAAAGGGTAGCCCCACAAAGAAGGGTAAATTCTGCAGAACAGATGTCACCTTCCCCACTACACAGATTGTCCCTCAACAGTCCTTAATAGCTGGCACACACGCCCCTGGGGCAAAGGGTCAGATTCATTTCCGAGGTGATGAGAAACTCTATCCAAAGAGTTAGGGGACAGGCAGGGGTGCTCCTGTGTTTATGAGCATTAAAGTGTTATTGTTTTCTTTAGAAAGAAACACTTTGAGTGTGTATGGAGATGCCTAGATAAGATGTGATGCTGGGAAATGGATCTTGAGAACGTAGCTAGATAAGTCTGCGTGAGTGAACGTTCTGGTCAGAGGCCAGAGCTGCGGGAGAGAACAGTAGATGGGCCTTACCTGTTTAGATGAAGACTGGGTTTGCAAATAAAAGGTGTGTCATCTTCGACACTGAAGATGAAAAGCTGTGTAGACACATCTGGATTCTCCTGGCAGATGTTACATTTGAAAGAACCCCTGGCTGCTCTATCTCATCCTGGCTTCTTTCCCCCCCCTTTTTTTTTTTAAGATTTATTTTATTTGATAGACAGTTACAGAGAGATGTAGAGCCAGAAAGAGAGAGAGGTCTTCCATCTATTGGTTCACTCCCCAAATAGCTGCAACAGCCAGAGCTGAGCTGATTTGAAGCCAAGAGCTTCTTCTGGATCTCCCACGTGGGTGCAGGGGCCCAAGGACTTGGGCCATCTTCTACTGTTTTCCCAGGCCATAGCTGAGAGCTGGATTGGATGTGGAGTAGCTGGGACTCTAATTGGCTCCTGTATGGGATGCCGGCACTGCAGGCCAGGGCTTTAACCCGCTGTGCCACAGCACCGGCCGCGTCCTTTCCCTTTAATTTTGCACCAGTTTCTAAAGTCCCTGGGACCAGGGAATGTATTTTAACCATGGCTGAACAATAGCACAACTGCATCCAATATAAAAGGTGCCATGAACAAAGGACCCTAAAGCCATTCTAGATCAGGTACGGACCCTGGAAAGAAAGAATCCTGACCTTGGCCTTGGAAATCAACTCTGTGTGGCCTTGGACAAGTCACTTCACCTCACTAAGCTTTAATTGCCTTCATCTATGAATTCCATTGTACCTGGGCTTCCTGAGTGGCTGCTTCACACTGGCTCTGCTCAAGCGCTCAGACAACCTCAATCCTTTGAGTCGAGGCTGCATGACTTCTGCTTCAGGGAGATCCTGTCTAGGCACAAGAGAATGCACTCAGTAGCATCTTTGCTGTCTGTTCTTGAACTCAAGGTTTCCACAACCCGTTTCCTTCCGAGAGCACCTGAAATACAGCCCACTGGAAGAGGCACCATTTTCCAAGTGATACCTGAGCAGCAGACATTATTTTTGGAATGTTCTGCAGAATCCTCTGTGCTATTTTGGAAGCCCAGACTGCGGAATATGTGTGAATTGTGCTGAAGCTGGGCAAAAATAAGAACAGCCAATCTCAGATCTTCCTGGGGAGTTTCTGCCGAGAGAGGGCACTAAGGCGATCTTGGCTGGAAAGGCTAGAGAATCACGCTATTTAATCACCACCACACTCAAGCGTGGAAACCAACCAGAGGTCACCGGGTTAGTTGGGAACTGTCATGACAACAGCCTGAGTTCCTCCATTCCCAGCCCCCAGTAACAACTGCTCCACTGAGCAACCACACTGGTCTTGAGCATTTGCTGCTTTCTTTTTAAGTTACAGATTTTTTTATTAACATGTAAGATGTGGGCATTTTTATGGGGTATAGGGAAATCCTTTAAAACATGTATGCAGCATAAACAGATTAAGCCAGACAACATCCTTTCCATCTCCTAATCTTTTCCTCGTGTTTAGAGCTTACCAGCTCCTCTCCCCTCAGTGGTTCATCCGGTAAAGAATACCTGGTTGTGAACAACAGTCACGGCCATGCTGGGGAACACGAGAACTTGTTACTTCTGTCTGTGTCTTGGTACCTGTCCCGATGTGGGTAAGGAGGTAGCAACGAGGAGCTGAGGATTGACAGCACCTGCACGGAAGCACACATGCACCACAGCCCCATGTGCACGACCGAAACTGCACTCCCTTCCATGTAGACTGCAGCTGCTAGGTTTTGCCATTTAGAACCGGTGCCACCCACAGCGCCTGTGCCGGTCTCCTAGTGAGGGTCATCTAGCTCTAGTTGTGGGTTCTTGGGGTAGGAGAGGGTTTGAAGTGCGACTGAACGGCCCCTTCCGTGGGGCTTAGTTATATTGTTCCCAGTGGACATCATAGGTGATAGTAGTGGGGTGCACATGGTGGTGGTATGATTGAAACTTGCCACAAGCAGGCATTCAGAAGAGTTGAGTGGTCACACTGGAGCTGAAGGCTGGACATGAGGTGACCGGGAAAGGGCCTGGGTCCGTTGGAGTAAAGATAACCTGACTAACTCAATTGGCCATGGGATATTAGGTCAGTAAATAGGACAGAGGCTAAGTTCCGGGGAGATAGCTTAGCCTCCTAGAGCTAAGTTTATTAAACCACACGGAAGCTACAATACCTTGCAGATGGGAAAACGTATACATTACAGTTGGAGACCTGAACCATACTAGGTTGGATGTTGATCAGGAATCTATTAAATAGCTCTTTGCTGGGAAGACTTCACCCTTCAGCTTCCCCAGGGGAAGGAAAATCTCCTACATTATGCAATAATAAAATAAACATCTGGGTCTCTGCAGCTGTCAGTTGCTCTTTCAACTCTAGGATCCATCTTTGGGCCAGAAGCCTGGTCTGGGCCTAGGAGGACACTGGCCTCGGGATGCTCAAGTTGGCTGCACTCTCTCCTTTCCCGCAGACTATGCACAGTGCCTGGGGCGGAAGGAGGAGAGGTGGTGCAGTTTTCTCTGCTGAGCCTCCCCAGCAGGAACAGTAGTAACAAATGCGCTTTTCACACTAAGGTTTCTTCATTAGTTCTCCCATTAAGCCTAGATCCTCCCACAGTAGATTGCAAACTCGAAGTCCGTGTGATCCCATAGCCATTGCACTGCAGGTGCCCAGCAGTGACAGTGGCCTCAGACTGGGCTCCTTTCTGCAGTGTATGTGGCAGCAGCCCGTGTGCCTTTACCTGTTGTCAAACTTGCAAGCATTTATTCTGTCTTTATGATTGTCATGGGGACTGAGGTTCTTCAGAGAGAAAGAGCGCACTGATGACACGGTGGTTTTACACCTACCCCCTGGACAGGGAGTTTGCACATAGTTGTGAGCTGTGAGCGGGTAGTGCACTGCTGCTGTCACTGAAGGCAGGGTTGATCTCTCACTTGCTTGATAGTCACAGTCAAGAGCATCTAGATTGTGTTGGGGAAGAGACCAGTTGTACTCATGGCTAATTCAAGTATTAAAATGAGGTTGTCCCTACAGCCTTTCTAATCATTCAGGATCCCTGTAGCCAAAATAGTATATGTTCCAGCTGCAGAGAGTTGACTGCTCTCAGCTTGCACAGCACCTTAGGGGAGGAAAGAATATATGGATAGGGAATGGGGTGGAGAAAGAAGGGTGGGAATGTTGTCATCTGCATGGCTTTAGGGTCCTAAGGAGTAGAGAAGGACGGCACTGGGGAGGTCTGGATGGATCTGTGGAGGAGTTTCCTGTAGATAAATTTCTGATCCCCCAACTACTATCCCCAGTATGTGATGGCTGAATTATATGTAATCAACTGCATTGTATCTAAAGCCTTAGAACTAGTCAGGTGCTCCCCCCACCCAATACCATTTCTTACCCTCTAATCCTACCTGATCTTTAACAAAGCATTAATAATTCTAAGGATAATCTCTATTTTGTTATGCTTTTTTGTAACTATTTTAAATAAATCAATTTGTACTGTAAAAAAAAAAAAAAGAACTGGTGCCAGCTAAAAATATCCAATATGGCTTCAGGCTGGGTCCCTAGGATGACCTTCAGGCTGTTCTAAAGTAATTATAATGAAATTATCATGGGTGGTGCTCCCACTCCATCATGCACCTGATACCATGACAACTCTGAGATTTCTAAAATAGGACATGGAAATAGGTAGAACTCCATCCCCGCCCCCAAGCCTCACCCTCTATGAATATTCAATTAAGCCTCACCCCCAGACACCACACCTACATGCTCCAGATAGTATATAAGGACAGCCTTGAACCTTGTTGATTGCAGCTCATTCTATCTCAAGCTTTCCCATGCTTATTCCTTGAGTTTGTACTTTTGCTTTAAATAAATCTTGTTTCTCTGCACAGCTTTTTCTACATCTCTTCCTTAAATTCTTTCTCATGTGGAGACCAGGCTGGATCAAGCCTAGCAAAGGTGAACCTCCACAATACTCTGACCTCCATCTCTCTTTTTATGTGTTATATTCCTCCATCTTTACAGCAATATGAGGGGTTGGGCGTCCTAAGAGGTTCAGTTACTTGCTCAGATCTCACAGCTAACACATAGGGAGCTGGGATGGGGTTCCAGGCCCTCAGATGTGGGCCTGTGCTTATAAACACCCACTACAGCCCTGACCCTCTTTTCTCTCTCTCTCTCCTTTCTTTTCTTTTCCTTTCTTTTTCTCTCTCCTTGCTTCCTTCCTTTCTTCCTTCCTCTCTCTCTTTTTTTTTTCTTAAAGACATATTCATTTATTTGAAAGGCAGAGCATTAAAGAGAGAATAATCTTACATCTTCTGGTTCACCCCTCAAACAGCCACCCCTTACATCTTCTGGCTCATCCCTCAAACAGCCAGGGCTAGGCAAAGCCAAAATCAGAAACCAGGAACTCCATCTGGGTCTCCCACAAGGGTGGTTAAAGATCTAAGTGCTTGGGTCACCATCAGCTGCCCTCCCAGGTGCACCAACATGGAGCTGGCTCAGAAGTGGAGGAGCTGGGACTTTAACCTGCAGTTTGATAGGGGATGCTGTTGTCACAAGTGGCTGCTGCTTCACCCACTGTGCCACAACACTGGCTCCCTGAGAACTCCCCCCATCTCCATACCCTAACCATATAATAGTGCCTCAGCAGCAGAACAATGAGCCTCTCAGAAGTTGAGGAGTGTTTCTGGGTAGGGGGAGGTGGGCAAAGCAGGGAATGTGCAGTAAGTCTGCTGGTACCCTCCTAAGAGATCTGTGTGAGCACAACCTATTTTGGAAAAGGGGACGTAACAGATGTAATTAAGACCAGACATAGTCTAGCCTGAGTCCAAAATATAGATTGACGCATTAAGTGCCTTGGGAATGTGTTAGAGAAGAATTCTTTATCTCAGTGAAGGTTTCCTACAGATACCTCTCTATTGCAGATGTATGTTCCGTGTAACTAGATTTTCAAAACATCCATCGCCTTGGACATTTTTAGGAACATCCCTCCTATGTGAAATATGTTTCCATGATGTGGATCGACTGCTTGTTCCCAATAAGCCCTTGGGTTATAGACAAGGGAGAGGTCCCTGTCTGCGATAGAACCTTCCAGCAGGCAGACAGTCACAAGGGGCCTCCTCCTCGCTTCGCCATTGATGGTGAATGATGCTTCTCTGGCTCACCTGGAAACCCAGTATAAGGTGCAATTGGCTGTGCCCCATTGTCCTTCTTTGTCATGGGATGCTAGGTGAAGCTCTAGGCCCACGTAGCCATTGTTATGGGCTGGGGAAGGAGGAACTTGGATTTCTCATGGCTGTTTCTAGCCAGCCACACATACTTGTTGTTCCCATCTGTAAGCTGGAAGGACCATGTACCCTCAGTGCAGGAGTGGTTAAAATACACAAGGCGCAGCCTGCTGAAGCTCTGAACCAGGGACGTGGATGTTCATTTGACCATCATCCTTGACACCGTCTCCCAGTGTTTTCCAACTTTCCCAAGTAGGACACAGGTAAGAGTCTGCTTTGCTGGTGCTGCTCTGAGAAGCCCGGGTCCACTGTGTCCTGGGCACCCAGAGAGGACTTGCCTGACAGTCCAGGACCCCTGAGGCCACACCTGGCCACCCGAGGTCTCAGGGGACCAAAGAGCTCCCAACTCCCTGAGAAATCTCCCCAAACACAAAGACTTAGGAGCTCTGCCTTACATATGCTGTTTTTTTCCTATCTATTCAAGATTTAATAAACCCATTTTTTAAAAAAAGTCATGAAATCCAAATCCTCAGAAGCAAATCTTGGGAACATGGAAATATTTGAATATTCCTCCAAAGCAGATAAGAGACGAGTAGAGGATTTTCAAATGAGAAGCTTATATTAAGATTTTTGATAGAATGAAACCACTATAATATAAAGTTCTCTGGGCTGCTGTTTCTTCCCATGAGTTCTGTTGAGAAATAACTGCCTCTCCTTGGCATTGAACATCCTTGTGGATAGGTAGTTTGGGGAATATAAAAGCCCCGCTTTCCTCCAGTTTCAGAACAAAGACTCCCTTCCTCCATCCGCTGACTCCCCCAACCTTCAGGCGCACACATGTGCACGCACACCCATGTACACATGCACAATGAACCAAGAAAGGAAGGAAAAGAAATCAGTAATGAGAGAGCCCACTAATGGATTGGCTTAAGTATAGAACAACAGCCCATCACAGTTCTAGAAAATAATCAATCAGGCACTTAATTTTAAACATGAAAGTAAGCTGCCAGGAGACTGTTAATAGATAACCAGATAAATTAACAGTTGTAGGTGGGATCTGAGACCAGTGCAGACTTTCCACCAGGCTCAGGCTCCCTGCATATAAAGGGCCTCTCTGGCGTGGCACTTGATCTCACACTGTTTCAAAGTGGGAAATCTCCTTTTAGCCAATATCCCTTCGCAGCGGGTTCGTCACTTCAGGGAACTGTCCTTTGTGCGTCTTCCATAAATTTTATAACACCACTACTTTAAAATATCGATGGGCAACTTGGCCTTGGCCCAGGCCCGCAGTGGGTTAGCGTGGACATGAAAACCTTCAGGAGCATAGAAACAGGAAGGAACACCTTCCCCGCTGACCCTTGTTAAGGGACAATTGTGTAAGTGCGGTGGCTACCTGAGCTGAGGCCTGCCTGCCTTTGATGGATGGCTCTTCCCCTCTAGGAGCTGGCTCAGAGCCCTGTGGGGACAGGAGGGCATTTGGGACATACACAGGCAGTGTCCAGCTGCCTGCAGCTCCGCAAAGGGTAAGTGAAAGCCACACATAATCCCCCAGGTTGCTCAAACTTGAACCTGAACTTTTCCCGACACTCAAGCTCACTACAAAATGACAATGAATAAGGATCCACAGCTCTGTACTCTGTCTCTTCCCCCTCGCCAGTGACCCCCTCAGAACAAGTAGCCAAAAGTAAATGGCAACAAGGAACATAAATGATAGGACAAGGGAATTGACCCCTGGCTTCCTGAGGCTCTGTGAGCCTTCTGAACTCATCATGTCCTTCTGTAGTCACACTCTCTTTATCATAACAAGGACAATAAACCACTGTAAAAATCCTACTTCCTAGAATAAAGCCACCACGGAGAACAGCACAGCAATAGTTTGCCACACACATGAATAATGCAAGTTAATAGTAGCTACCACTCATGGGGGCCTTTAACACACCTACTCACTGTGGTACCTCTCCAGTTCTGACCCCACTGCAATGGAAATAGACAAGAGGTCAACCATTCACAAGCAACCCAGACAGGGTTTATGGCGGGATGCTCCAGCCCAAGGGAGCCAGCTCATCAGGACCAGGTCCTCCCATCTGGCTCAGTGAGGGGAGCTGGGCAGGGATTTGGATCAGGTGGGAAGGTGTAGCAGTGTCCCCTGGGAACACCTGCCTGGTGTTCTGTGCATTCACTGTTCCCCTTGCACACAACACGCTCAAGATGGCAGTGCTGCTCACTCCCACCACCCCAGGAGGGTCATAAACTAGAGGCGTCGGGCTACTCTGGCATGCACACAGGCAGGAGGGGGTGTCTTCTCTGTGTGGAATGTGGGTGCTCCTTGCTCCTAATTGACTAGAGATGATACTGTCAAATTGTGCTGGGCTTGGTTTTGTGAGTCCTGTTTCTATCCTGTCTCAACTGTGCTGCACTAAATACATCACCTATCTGATCCCATTTAATCCTTTTTTCAAAGCTGCAAAAATATCTTTTGATCCAGAAAAACAGCTTCCAAGAAGTTTTCCTAAAGAAATGATTGAGAATATGTCTGAAGATGTTGTCTATAATGATGTTTATCAAATTACTGCTTAGTAATAAGTGAAAAATGAAAATAATAAAAGTTCTGATAATTAAGAACAGGATAAATGATTTATAAATCTCTATATACGGCCAGCGCCGCGGCTCAGTAGGCTAATCCTCTGCCTTGCGGCGCTGGCACACCGGGTTCTAGTCCCAGTCAGGGCACCGGATTTTGTCCCAGTTGCCCTCTTCCAGGCCAGCTCTCTGCTGTGGCCCGGGAGGGCAGTGGAGGATGGCCCAAGTGCTTGGGCCCTGCACCCCATGGGAGACCAGGATAAGCATGTGGCTCCTGCCTTCGGATCAGCGTGGTGTGCCGGCCACAGCGCGCCGGCCGCGGTGGCCATTGGAGGGTAAACCAACAGCAAAGGAAGACCTTTCTCTCCCTCTCTCTCTCTCTCTCTCTCTCACTGTCCACTCTGTAAAAAAAACAAACAAAAAAACTATATAATACTTATGTTGTGTGGTCATTTAAGATTACATTGTAAAATAATATGCAATGACAACTAAAATATGTACATGCAATGTTAAGTAAGCAAGGTTATAGAGGAGTAAGAACAACAGAGTAGTTTTATAAAATTAAAGTATGCTTAGGCTGTGGTGTAGCCGGCATCTCATATGGGCACCAATTCAAGACCCAGCTGCTCCACTTCTGATCCAGCTCCCTGCTAATGCACCTGGGAAAGAGATTTCCAGGTTGTTGGGCCCCTGCACCTACATGGGAGACCCAGGAGCAGCTCCTGACTCCTTGCTTTGGATAGTCCAGCTCCAGCCATTGAGGCCATTTAGCAAATGAACCAGTAGATGGAAGATCTCTCTCTGTCTCTGTGTCTCTCTATCTATAACTCTGCCTTTCAAATAAAATAAATAAATCTTAAAAAAATAAAGTATGCATAAAATATGTGGGATTAGATTCATCAGTGTCCTAAGACTCCTGGTGTTTTCCCTTTCTTTCTACTTACCTTACATTCTAATTTTTTAAATAAATTATACTAAGAAAAATATTTTCATAGATGATTGACATAGTGGTGAACATGCCAATTGGGATGTACATACCCCATATCAGAACACCTGTGTTTCAGTCCTGATTCCAGCTTCTTGCTGAAGTACATTCTGGGAAGCAGCAGTCATGGCTCAAGTTCTAGGGTCTCTGCCACCCACATGGGAGACCCAGATGGAGTCCCTGGCTCTTGGCTTTGGCCTAGCCCAGTCCTGTCTGTTGCTGACATCTTGGGAGGTAAAGCAGTGGATGTGATATCTTTCACATAAATAATTTTTTATAAATATGACCTTTGTAATATGTCCAAATATTCACAGATGTTAACTTAGTATTGATGCATTTGACATATAAAGCCCTTTCTTGTCTACACTAGTTGTACCCATTGTCTCAGATGATTCTTATACCAACCTTTTCAGATGGGTTGAGCAGACGTTTTATAAATCTGAAAATTTTCAAAAATACAAGAAAGAAAGAGAAGAACACAAGGAACCCAGAGCCTGCCACTGCATCCCCAGGCAGGCTGCACTAAGGCACCCCCGACTCAGCATCTGCTGTGGGAGGTGCAACTCTGCACCCTCTCAAAGCTGTCTGCCCTGTTCCTGTTTTGGCTTTTCTCCCCTTGATGCTTAAGTTTGCTAGAATTCTACTCTGCTCAGGACAGGTGAGGGAACATTCCAGAATACAGGTAAGCAAGGTGGTGGGCTGGAGCTGGCTCACAAAAGCAGTGGCCTTGACCAGTGACGCCACGTCAGCCAGGCTGGGAGTGTTTACATCATGGGAATTAGCAAATGCCACAAATCAGGGTTCCTCTCTCTCCCAGGGAGCCAGTTGTTAAACACTTCCCAGCGTACCGCTGGAGTCTCGGGAGGAAAAGCCCATACATTGAAATGAAGGTCAAACACCCAGACTCCTGCTTTAAGCAGGATTATGCTGCATAGAATAAGCAGACTACAAACGCTGAAAAATGATAATGCATTGTTCAGAAAACGTGTCCTCTTCAAAGTCCACTCTGTTATGTCTAAATCTGAGGGACCCAACCAACGATTCACACCAGACAACTGAGCCCTGAGCCGGCTCCCTGCTTAGAAGTCCCAGACAGCCCCGCAGTCTCGTCCCAAGTGTGCCTTCACTCAGGCGAAGGACTGGGCGGCCCAATCCTCCTGCCTCCCCATCTTTGGGCCATCTCCAGTGCTTCACGCACCATCTCTACTCTTTCCGCACTTGCGGGCAACTCAGCTGCGAGCGAAGCAGGATCAGGAGATAATTTGGCCCAGATGGCGCTAACACAGACAGACAATGACAGGCAGAGCGCCTGCGGGGGGCCCTCCAATGTCTCTGAGAAGCTGCCGGTCCCCTCGGAATGCTACCTCCTGTTTGAGCGGCGATAAAATGTCTGCTCAGGCGCCTGAAGACACGCTCAGCTCAGCGCGCAGGAAGGCAGGGCCCCGGGAACCTTTTCTGTCGGCTTCCTCTGCGGCTCAGCTTGGGACTTGGCCCCTGGGGGATGCGGGAGATCAGGCATAAAACCCCGAAGATATCCGCAGCTCCTGAGGATCAAAGGCTTGCAGCGAAGGATAACCCCGCGCTAGAAGCAGAAGGAAGCTTTGCAGACTGCAGCGTTGAAAGGCGGTTGAAAGGCGGTGAGGAAGAGGCAGAGAGGCTGGGGGACCCCGGGAGCGTGCGTGGCTGCAGAGCAGCGACCTCCACGGCAGTGGAGTTCTGGGGCAACCGAACAGGCTGGGAGTCACTGTTTAAAACAGTTCTCTTTCCTGCCCTGTAATCAACACGAAAAAGACAGATGAAAGGAACTGCTGTCCACAGAGCCAAGCCCCGGGAACTGTGGCTTGTCTTCGGGAAGAGCAGGAACTGCGCCACCCGAGGCACAAGAGAGAGGGTGGCGTGGCAGTGAGAGGGTCCTCCTAGCTGCCCCTGGGAGCCAGCGAGGGTGCCACAGCCCTGGACACTGCGCCGGCTCCACCTGGCTCTCTCCAGGCCCTTTGCAGAACACACGATTTACAAGTAATAAATAAAAGGCACAACACTCTTCAGTGTAAATCCCGTAGAATCAGCTGATTCTCAAAAAACGCATTTACTGATTTCTACCAAGCGCTTTTATCTGCAGCCAGCCTATGGTCGCAACTGATCAACGAGTATAGCTCTGGCTTGCGTGTGGATAGTTTTGTTTACATCCATCAGTGATGTGAACACGAAGCAACTTCTCTGTAGGTCAGAACTTCGCTGGGTGGACTGAGCCTTCCCTCAGGCGTGCTCTCCGCGATGGAATGGCTCCCGAGACAACTTTTAAACTGTAAGTTTGGCCATCACTTCCTTAAGTCTAGATCATGAACCAGTTAATTATATAGTGAGTAAAGAGGAAGTGATGGATTCTGAGTGCTAGCCTTAAATTATAGTTTCATGGTGATTTATATAATTTTTAATGATCAATGTATTTAATAACCTGAAATTTATCAATCAGCTCACAAGCCAGCACACAGTATGTGGATTCCATCCTCAATATAGAAATCACTTTTTAAATGAAAAAAAAAAGGTACAAATGCAGATTACTACACATATTATCCGAGAAAAATCTACTACTTCTTAACATGATAATATGATAGGCAGTAAAGCTTTGGCCCCTGAGGGAGACTGGAAGTTAGTCTGTGTGTTCCTTTTGGGCAGCAGACCGCCAAGACTGTGTGCCTGGAAACAAAAAGCTCGCAAGGACCACAGACAGGGCCTGCTTCCTACCCAGCGGCTTCATAACAAAGGTTCCAACCAGGCCTTTTTCCAAAAATGTTTTTAATTCCAATATCCTAATGGCCTACCGTAGACAAATTTAGCCAATAGCTGTTGTTATACTAAAAATGGAAGCTAATGATTTCAGCTGAAAACAGCTAAGCCAGTACTATCAAAGAATATCGTCAGAGAGTGATTATCACGGGCACATTTGTTCTTCACTTCCTGTTCCCTATAGAAAGGCTTAATAAGATTCCCACATCAAAGCCAGCGCATTTCTGCCTCTCCCGAGACCTTAGAGCATTATGAGCCAGTCCTCCAGAGGCAGCCACCTCCCAGGGCCCCTCTTTTGTAAGCCTCACCGCACGCAGGGAGCAGTGGCTGGGCTGAAGCGCAGCACCTGCTCTTGCTGGCCATCACCACACCATTCAGCCCACACCAGGGGGCTGCAGAACACTCACAGAAAGTGTGTATTATGAAAAAAAATCTGTGCGTGGATTTCAAAATTTGTGCACCAAATGCACTTTTTAAGTTCTACTGCCCATGAACTTTTTCAGTCGCTCTCCTATATCTCTGCACACTTTCTAGTTTTCCAAATGAAGTGCATTTTGATAAGAAATATCGCTTTGAAGGCAAAGGTCAGTTGACAGCCACACCACCCAGCTGGCTGGAGGAAACCTGGCAGAACAAAACATGGGAAGGTTTTCAAGCCCTGCTGCTTGAATGAACAGGAATGCTAGACAAAAGCCCGTGAAACCGTGACATGATTATGACACCAGCACGTATTCCTACTGGCAATGAATCCAAATCTTTTTGTGCTGTCCTGATGAGCAGTGTTAGTCCATTTGACATCTGCACCCTCAAACGCGATAGTTTCTTTCTGAAAAATGAAATTTCTATGTCATGGGAAGCGCCCTGCACTGTGAGAAGTTACTGAAGGAACCTCAAAGATCAGAGCCAAACCCCTGTGAACAACATTCATAAAGCCTTAATTAAATGTTTTTAATCTTACAAGTTTTAGAAATAATGAAAGTGACTAGCTTCTGTCTGCCGAGGAATTCCCATCTTGTTATTCACAGCTGAGAAAGCGAGGAACCCTAATGCAGGGCAATGGTTTGTATAACACAGAATGTTCTCTCTCGAGGCGCGACAGCTCCAGGAACTTCCCATTTCCACCTGTCGGGAGCCACGTGCCTGGTCCATCCTCAGGAATCTGACCCAAGAGGATTTTCAGGCAAGGGGAGGAGGTGAGAGATGCACCCATCCATGCATGCACAAGGTCACCTATTAATACGGCCCCCAGCTGTAGCTGCGCAGGGCGGTCCCTGCTGCACCCCCACCTACCCCTGATGCAGGAGCAAACACACCAGAGCCCCGAGGGCAGCCTCGGGCAGGCTGCAGGCCTCACTCACTGCTGGCCCTGTCCTGGGGGTGAGGGGAGCCCAGTCCTTCCCCCTCAAGGCGCAGTTAGGAATTGTTGGATAAACACAGTGGCATCCCATTGAGCAGGCAATCTTCCTTACATACCGTGGTTTCCTAAATTAAATATCCAATTGATGAGAACAAAGCAGTCAGGGAAAGCAAGCGTAAGTCGGTGTAGTTAGCCTAAACCCAAGTCAAGAAGAAAAAGGTCTTTATTTTTCAGATCAACTGGAAACCCCAGTGACTTCTATTACTTAAGGATTGCTGTGCCGCCTGGGCAACTTGGAGCAGACGAGTCTACTTTTCTCTGTAACTCAGCCAAAGTTAAGGGAGTCTGTGGAAGTGGCACATTCCACTCCTGTGATTATCTGGGCAAGGATGTGGAGTCTGAGTTATCTGGAAGAGCCACGATGTTTTGCTGTTCGGTCAGCAACAACGTGCCCCTGTTACGTATGTAAAGGCTTTCAAACCTGAGTTCATTTCTCCTGATGGGAAGCAGATTTTCCTTGGGTGCAGAAATCCTGTTACAGAGGTCAGCAGTTTAAGGAGCAGAGGTAGGAGAACACCTTCCTCCTGGATACACGGAGGGACCTGGGCCTTCCAACGGCCCGCCCGCACGGATTCATGAGCTCAGAGCCAGGCTGGTACACAAGTGCAGCTTTGAAGAAACTGCCAGCAATCTGGTGCTAATTAGCAGGGCGCAGAGTTGTTATTTCAAGGTTGACGCACAGGGTAACAATGCTCAAAGACCGTTACTCTACAATGATTCCTTCCTGCTAGATGCTCTGCTCTCCGTCCACCATCCACGAGAAGCAACACATTCTACAGCAACAAATGCATGGGTGGTGGGCCCAAGAAACTGCCCCTTGCCTCTCGCTACAGAAGCTCCTGACCCAGTATCGATCAGAATATCATCACAGATAGCCCCATCACTGCCAAGTCTAGGTTTCCATAGCAAACGAGAGGCATCAGAAAGCCTGGCAAGCGCCCTGAACTGGAGTTCTCTACGTTCCCATGATAGATGCTTACCTCTCAAATAGCTGAAGTGAAGCAGACCCTCAGCCAGGGTCCTAAAGCAGAGACAGGTTGACAGCGTAACCTGCCCTCCAGCGCCACACACGGACCCTGAGAGTCCATGTAACCATGGGCCACTCGGTCTACTTGCAGCCTAGTTCCCAAAAAGGTGATGGCAAAGCAGAGTTCAAGTCCGACTACCTATGTTTTGTACTAACAGAAAAAGCCAACAGGAGACAGGGGGATGTAGATGCTACTCATGGACCAGTGTAGGAGGACTATTACCGAAAGCTGACGGCATATTCCTTTCCTTGTTTCACAAAGTAAACTCGTATTTGGTCACTGTGACGGGGCAGGCGTCGAGCCTAATGCTTAAGGTGCCAGGTAAGACACCCACATCCCACATCAGAGTACCTCCAGCTCCTGATTCCAGCCTTCTGCTAATGCAGACCCTGACACCCAATAACCACGCTGTGGGACAACAGCATGATTATAACTGGCTGAAGCCTTAATGTCATAATATTATCTACAGCAAATCCTGATTATAGAAGATCTATGAATCCCCTAGTACTGTCACTTTATAAACTGGCTTAAAAAGAAAAAAAAAAAAAAGAAAGAAATACTCTTTTGAAGAACTAAGTTTCTCGGCTTGGAAGAAAGAAAAAGAGATCATTACAAATGATCTTCATGGTTCCATCAGAGATTTTTAATCCATTTAAATCCAAATATAGAAGATCAGATTCTGATCTGGTATTATTTCTACATTTTTAGAGTAACTTTTCACTCACAAGTTCAAGGTGATAATGCCATTGAAAATATCCACAGGGCATTACTGGCAGGAAACCCAGTCTCATAATAGTGAGCTGCATTAGAGTGGTTTGTTTCTTTACTGTATTTTTTCAAATGTCCTGTTGTGTAGCTGTGTAATTTTCATTAATGAAAATTTGTAAACTCAGAAGGAATTCAAGATCACAAAATACAGTTGACTCCATGAAATAATCCATGAGCCAGTGTGCAGAAAGCAGGGCCCGCGGTCCCTGGCTGGGAGGCTCACCAGGGCGGCAGATGTAAAGATGGATCCCACTGGGAAGCATTTCCCAGCAGCCCTGTCTGGGGGGACAGGAGCAGCAGACGAAGCCCCCTTCACTTGGCACCAGACTCCTACCGAAGCATGAGTGGCCGACACAGTCATTAGCCCCGCGTGCTGGCACGGCCACGGAGCACCTTTGAGAGCTGCACTTGATTCAGTTCTAGGGTGGGGATGCCAATGTGACCAGCAATGATGGTCTCACTGACTAAAGCAGCCATCGAAGGCAACCAAACTGCCTCACCGGCCTCTTGCCACCCTGGGCTCAGGGAAAAATGGGTTACATTCCTTTGTCAAGTTATGTTTCATAAACTCAGCTATGTTCATTCTTTTTTTAATTTTTTTTCTATTTATTCGACAGAGTTATAGACAGTAAGAGAGAAACAGAGAAAGGTCTTCCTTCCGTTGGTTCTCCCCCCAAATGGCCACTATGGCTGGTGCTGAGCAGATCCAAAGCCAGGAGCCAGGTGCTTCTTACTGGTCTCCCATGTGGGTGCAAGCGCCCAAGCACCTGGGCCATCCTCTACTGCCTTCCCAGGTCACAGCAGAGAGCTGGACTGGAAGGGGGGCAGCCGGGACTAGAACCCAGCGCCCATATAGGATGCTGGCACCACAGGTGGAGGATTAACCTAGTGAGCCATGGCGCCAGCCCCAGCTACATTCATTCTTAAAACTACAGCTATAGGCACAAAGCTGCAAACAGATTCATTCACACTGACAGCCCACAAAGGAGATTCTCTTTACCTGGGCAGGAAGTTTGGGACAGTAAGAGTAAACTCTGTGTTTAAGATTGGTGAGCCTGGCGTCAGATGGTTTAAAAGCTCACTCTCAGCATGTCCTGGTGGGCTTTCCAGAGGGGTAACTATACCCAGATAGACGGGCATAAAGGCTTCCTGCAAAGGGCGACAAAAATAGAACACGCGCATACACACTCACACACACACACACACACTCGGCAGGAAGGACTTCAGAGCTGGGCCCTCTGGGAAGCAGTGGGCACCAGGGCACCTCACAAAGCTCATGGGAAAATGGAAGTAAGTTTGCTTTGGTTAAAAAAAGAAAGTTTTGAAATCCATGCATAGTTTTTTGTAACAGACACATTCCCTGAACCTTCTGGAGACCCCTTGTGTGTGTCACACGACTTCCTTGATCTCTCAGTGCCATATCACAGGTCTCTGGAGGTGGCCCTCGGCCAGCCCAGGTCACAGCCGCTGGTTGGTGAAGAAGGACTTGGTCTCCCTGCAGATGGGATTCACACAGAGCGGGCAGCCCAGGGTCCACTGCTTGGAGCACAGCTCGTCTGACTGTATGTGCGCATGCACCAGGTCTGCCAGGGCCTGGAATACAGACAGGAAGCACATCAGAGGCTAGGTGCCTGCCACCACCTGCCCACTGCACCCCCTACTCTGGGGGTCCCTTTCATCTGCGTTGGGAAGCTTCTGAACTGCGTCCTTTCCTAGGATCCTCGGCTTCGAGAAAGTTAGAGATTTCTAAGAAACAGAATCCTCCCGCCCCGCCCACTCAACCTTTGCTCTGCAAAGCAGACTGTAAATGAGACGCAGTCACAGGTGCGTAGAAATAAGAAAATGGGGGCTCTCTGAAGGAAAAAGAGTGAGCAGATAAGGAATTCGATTTTATTTTTGTAATTAATTGGAACTCCAAATGTTCTAATATGAGAGAAAACCAATATTCTGCGGGAGCTTCTCAGAGGATTACTCTCCAGCATGTTATACTAAAGCGGTTGCAGCACTACAGATACCTTAGAGAACAGCGGATTTCCATTAAGAGACTCTGCTCTTCTGATGTTTTCAACTCCACACTGAATCAAATGAGAAAAGAGAGGAAAAACACAAACACGTTTTATTTTCTTTTTGTTTGTTTGTTTTTTTTCCAAAAGAAACTGCTACAAAAACATAAACACATACACAACTCAAGGGTGACTTCAGTGTTCACGCCCTGCTCTGCGCTGAGAGCAGTCTCGGCCCAGCGCCTGGGCTGGTTCCCCTACCATCAGCGGCTCCTCACTTCTGTCCTTCCCCAGCCCCTCACCTGCCCACGCCGGCTTGGCGTCTGAGGTCACAGCTGATGGACTTCTCAAGTAATTTAAATAGTGGATTGCTCTGTTTTTTTGTCTGCTTTTCTACTCTACTTTTAACAGACTCTGCTAAGTAGAATATTGCTTAAGTTTGTTTCCCTACTTACTTTGATCCCAAGTGCTAAATGAAGTAAATTAATTTGTGGATTATCAAATGTATACCAAGCCTAGATTGGATCCAATTCAGAGGTGAGTTGTTACAGAGAAAAATGCAAAATAAAAAATCTGATGATCATTTCAGTATCTGCTCCTCTCTCCAAAAACCAGCAAGTTATTATTCCTCAAATAACTGAAAACCACCCCACCTAACTGTAATTACTCAGGCGGTTAGGATCCTTTTTGGCCCTTTCTCGCTGACAGCCTGTCAATGCTGTATCTCTTAGATCAGCATGAACATCAAGAATCTGGGTGGGGAAATCTGCGAGTCCGCAAGCCCATGGATCTCAGCTAAAGAAGAGGCTGCATCTTAACAGTCACAGAAGCGAGGGTCACAGCGGGGTGCCCGTGTCTGCAAAGGGCCCCGTCTAGCACCCAGCACGGCTGCCAGGCGAGTAGTGGGGAGTACATTGCTGGAGGGCAATCCGGGAAAGTATGTGTCAACGTGAAATTCCAATCTCGGGAATCCGCCCTAATCAAATAGCTGGAAAGGTGAAACGGAAAACGCATTACAGAATGATGCGTGACAGGGTTCTGTCGTGGGGCGTACAGATGACGACGTACTGCGTGTTTCTCTCAAAGAAACACTCCAAGGACTCCGGATGTTTTCCCTATGAAGAAATGCTGACTGTCTGAAGACAGACATGTTCATCCTGATGGGACATTACGTAGTCTATACATGTATAAAAACATCACATAACTATGTACAACTTTTATGTGGCTATTAAAAAACCTTAGGGGTCGGCGCCATGGTACAGCAGGTTAAAGCCCCAGCCTGCAGTGCTGGCATCCCACATGGGCGCCGGTTCGAGTCCTGACTGCTCTACTTCCGATCCAGCTCCCTGCTATGCTGAGAAAGCAGTAGAATATGGCCCAACTCCTTGGGCCCCTGCACTCACGTAGAGACCTGGAAGAAGCTCTTGGCTCCATGCTTCAGATCAGCTCAGCTCTGGCTGTTGCAGTCATTTAGGGAGTGAACTAGTGGAATGCAAGACCTCTCTCTCCCTCTCTCTGGCTGTACCTCTCACTCTGTAACTCTATCAAATAAATAAAATAAATCTAAAATACATCAAAAATTATAAATATTTTAGACATCTATTAATCAGATTTTTAAAAAATTACATAGGTCTAAGTATATTTATTGCTTTGGGTCTACAGTATATCTTTAAGGAAGAGAAAAAGCTTACAAGCCAGGGTGGATAAAATACCATTTTGTTACGTGTGTGGGAGAATGCCATTTCTGTTAAAGTACACACACATTCAGAAGGAAAAGGGGACCCACTTTTACCCAAATCCTAACAGATGTTACCTCTGAGGGGTAAGATCATGAGTGCATTGTCTCCCCGATATCCTCTGAAGTGTCTGAGATCTTTATTCTTCCCATTTACTTCTATTTGGGAGGGGAAGGAATTCAAAGAACTTTTTAAAGTTAGGCAGTGGTTGTACACATGCCATAGTGTCCCATCAAAACAACGGAATACATTGTGGCGAGGTGGTTTTCTTTACTATGTGGACTAATTTATTCATCACAGATTCTCCCTCTGAGGACTTAAGGATAACCTGGATTTACTGATATGAATGAATGTGAACTCTCCCTCGATATAGACAGAAATTCACCTTCCAAACACTGGGCTGAGATGGATTCTCCCTGGCGTCCTCTTAGGCTCACAATTAGCCAAGGTCAGGATGGGACACGGCAGGCATCATTAAGTGAAACCCACAGGCAACACTCTAACCTCGTCCTAGCCAATTACAACTGGCCTGAAAATCCTTTACCAGAACCACCGACAAGTAATTTAGGGACTCCCTAACTTCCTTGATGTTTGATTGATGACTGGCATGCACATACAAAGACTGGGGGCTCAGGGACCAGCTCAAGAGCTCCCCCCGCCTCTCTCTGCCCTGCCCTGCACCTGCCACCCAGGCCCAGAGAGGGGGCAGCATCCTTCGAGGCCAGGTCTTCATCAATCATGCACGGAAAGACCAGGGCCAGGAGTTGGCTTCTCGGCTCCCGGCATTTGCGCACTTCCCACAGAGACAAAGCCGTAAATGCAATGCAGGTTTCGGGCTGGCTCCCAGAGGCCCTGAGATAGGTGAGCAATAGTTTTTCTCTACCCCGGGTGAGAATCCACATCCATCTTGTATCACAAGACACCTGGGATACGGTATCTGTTATTTCAATAATCAGATTGATCACAACCCAGTAACGGAGAGCTAATTAAGTGAGTGCATAAAACGGGTCAGAGAAATCACATCACACGCAGCTTCCGTGTTCATTCCGTGCTCATCTCTTAAATCACAAATGACTCCCGTATGCCTGGAAGCCCAGTGAGAAGCAGTGCTGTAGTCCCAAGAAAAGGACGTGGCTGGCTTAGGCCAAGAAAGGGGATTAGAGAACAATGCCTCTGAACTGGTGAGGACAATGCTTTTTTCGTAAAGAACTGTAGGTATCATTATGTTCAATTTGTACAGTGACTCAAATGACAAAATGAAATGATGCTGACTAGAGCTACCCAAAGGCACAAATGTGTCTCCCGCTGCTGAGGTGGCACTAGCCGCCATGTGCTGAGATGATCCTGAACAAGGCACGCAGGCACACCCAGGCACACAGAGGAAACGGGATTTTGGGATGACACCATGAGGAGCTGCCAAGGCAGCTTCCTCCTTAAATCACGATGGGATCAATAAGCCAGACAGGTGCATCTACCTCCTTGGCTAAGACCTGCGAGTACTCGATATCCAGCTCGTACAGCGTCTCGATGTGGTCACTGGTAAATGCAATGGGAACCAGGAGGATGTTCTTCCTGCCCCTCTCACAGAGCCCTCTGATGGTCTCGTCCGTCTGAGGCCCCAGCCAGGGCATGGGACCAACCTGCGAGAAAGGAGAGGTGTAAGTGCGCTGCCTTCCCGGTGTGGCTCTGGCCCGCCACTGCACACACACGGGTCCGGCAGGAGAGGGAGCCGCCCTTCCACCTGGTTGGCTGACTTCTGGTATTAATGCATGGAAGCACAATCCTTCTAGAAGGTGGTCCCAGATAAATAAGTAGCGATTTCTTGCATTACAACTGAAAATGAAATCTTCAACCAGTGGAACTGAACCAGGCGTCTGATTTCCCCTGCTGTCCGACTTGCTGGCAGAGCTTTTCTACCCACGGGCAAACAATCAGGTGACAGAACACCTGTCTACAGACAAAGCCAAATCCTAGGATTTTACCAAGCCCTCCCACAGCCTTTCCCAAAGGAGCTGGCAGCCCGCAAGCGCGGGGAAGCCACCCACCTTGGACTGCCAAACCAGCCGGTAGGGGTTGGAGTAACCCAGCCGCTCCATGACTCTGTGCACAGTGGCACCCACCTCCTGAGGATAGGGGTCCCCTCTGTTGACCACCTGCAACAACAAAGACGCATTGGGTGCTGAGTGGCGAGAGCCATGAGGGGCTCCAAAAGCCTACAGCCGCATAGTGAGATGTGGGCCCTGGCCCACGGTCCTCCCTTTTTGCCTCTTGTCTGAATAACACTGTGACCCCAGCTCAAACAACACGCATCCTTAGCTCAGTTCTTCACTGGCCAAAGGAGAGCAAGGCACTCTGGCATCGCCGAGGCCCTAAGAAGGGGAGAAGTCTACGTGCTGCATCATTTGTGGTAGACTCACAGGGTCTTCCCCACCCTCCTCGCCTGCAGGGCAGGGAGAGTCAACGTGCAATGTGAATTCCTGCCCCGGGAGTCCCATGGGTGGGTGACTTTATAGCAAGAACTGCTGAGTTTACGGCAAACACCAGTGGAATGAGGAGAAGCACACGGTTTGGGTATAGCAGTGTGACCTATGTCTTCTACTTCCATTTTCTCTCCCCTCTCTTCCCACGGCCGTGGACTGTGGGCAAACACCATGTGCCTGTGGATGCGTGCATCATGTTCCTGACAGGACACCTTGCTGGCACCCACAAGGAGGTCGCAACAAATTCTTTTTATCTGCTTTAGTATTTAGCTGGGTCCTGACTCCCTAACCCCCTACCTACCCTGCTTGACTTTGTCCTGTAACACCCACTGCCTCCTAATCTTCCACACTATTTTCTTATGCTGTGCTTATTATCTTTCCCGCCTGCTCTCCAAAGACTAAGATTTTCTTCTGTTTTCTCCGTTCCCATATCCTATGAGGGTGGACACAACAGTTCTTGGAACACAGGTGCTCAATAAGGGTTACTGAAATGAGTGTTGACAAACGATACTGTTATTGCCAGTGGTTATTTAAAAAGCCATTATAAGCACACACATATGGGGAAGGCAGGAAATAAAATGTTGTCATTAGGAAGCACAGTTATACTATTACAGATAAGACCCCCAAAAGGAGGCCAAAATCAGTGGTAGAAGCTTGAGGAATAACAAAATATTTGCATAGCATAGTCTCAACGGATCTCCTCCAAGAGACTGTTAACTAAGAGGAGAAGAAGAATGGTTTTAAAATGGACAAATGCCGCAGTCTCCACCCGCCACAAGCGGCCCAGGGTCACATCTCCAGCAGCAAAGTCGGCAAAACAGTGCAGTGCTGCTCCAGCCGGCAAGGCACAGCAGCAGCCTCGTCACGAGCAAACATCAGACAGGTCCAAATGGCGCTGCCGGGCCACTGACACGGGGCAGAACGACTCTTCAACAGTATCGAGGGGAGGGAGGCACGTGTGGCCGAGGAGGCCAGACAACCAGATGCATGACAGCCCCTGCACTGGATTCTGGGAGGGAAAGGGGCTTTCCTGGGAAATGAATGAAATCTAAATACAGGCTGGGAGTTTAGTTAACAGGCCTGTAACAGCACTCATTCATTTCTGCATTATGATAACTGTACTATGCCAAGGCAAGATGGCAGAGGGGGTGGGGGAACACTCTGTACTCTCATAGCCACTTTTCTGGAAGTCTGTAAGTGATTTTCAGGGGCCTGAGAGGCCAGCATCCCATATGGGTGCTGGTTCAAGTCCCGGCTGCTCCTCTTCTGATCCAGCTCCCAGAATGCACCTGGGAAGGCAGCAGAAGATGGCCCAAGTACTTGAGCCCCTGCCACCCACATGAGAGACCCAGATGGAGTTCCAGGCTCTTGGCTTTGGCCTGGCCCAGCCCCCACTGTTGCAGCCATTTGGGGAATGAACCAGTGGATGGAAGATTCTCTCTCTCTGTCTCATTCTGCCTTTCAAATAAATAAATACATCTTTTAAGTGATTTCCAAAGAGAAGTCTAAAAACCCACGAGAGGGGCTGGTGCTGTGGCACGGCGTGTTAAGCCACCACCTGCAGTGCCAGCATCCTATATGGGCACTGGTGAGTCTCAGCTGCTCTACTTCCAATCTGGCTCCCTTTAAATGAGCCTAGGAAAGCAGTGGAGGATAGTCCAAGTCCTTGGGCCCCTGCACAAACATGGGAGACCCAGAAGAAGCTGCTGGCTCCTGGCTTTGGCCTGGCCCAGCCCTGGCTGTTAGGGCCATTTGGGGAGTGAACCAGCAGGTGAAAGCTATCTCTCTTTGCCTCTCTCTCTCTCTCTCTGTAACTCTGTCTTTCAAGTAAATATGTAGATCTTTTTTAAAATGCTGCTAGATGGGGCTAGCTAGCCCTGTGGCATAGCAGGTAAAGTCACTGCCTGCAGTACTGGCACCCCATATGGGCACCAGTTTGAATCCCGGCTGCTCCACTTCTGATTCAGCTCTCTGCTATGGCCTGGGAAAGCAGCGGAAGATGGCCCAAGTGCTTGGGCCCCTGTATCCGTGTGGGAGACTCGGAAGAAGCTCCTGGCTCCTGACTTTGGATTGATGCAGCTCTGGCCATTGCGGCCAACTGGGGAGTGAACCAATGGATGGAAGACCTTTCTCTCTGTCTCTCCTTCTCTCTCTGTGTAACTCTGACTTTCAAATAAATAAATAAGTTTTTTTTTTTTTTTTTTTTAAAGTCACTAGAAGCAACGCAGGAAAAGAGCGAGCTAGGCCGGGCTTCTCCCCACCCCCGTCTCCACAGTGCTCAGCCCTGTGACTTCACTGCACTCCAGAGTCTCTCCCATAACCCCCTGGGAGCAGGAGAGGGCCAGAGGGCTGGAGGCCAAGGGTGGCACCAGGACCCTTCAGGGGTTTCCTCCTGCCCCACAGGGGAGCAGCCCTTAGAGCAACACAGGCCTGGCCTGGGCAGGCAGAGGATGAGGACAGGGTGGGAGAAGGGGTGTGATAGCACCAGGAAAGAGGAGGTAGGAGCTTGCTGACATGAAACAGGCAAGCTCCCAGAACAAGAAACTTGTGTCCAGGGCCTGCTTCCCAAGCAGCCACTGTCTGCTTGGTTAAGGTGCAGGTGTGGGGAAGTGCACACAGGTCATCCCTGACGACCACCATGTGGCGGGAGGGAGCAGAAAGAAGAGGGGCCCCTGGCGCTGATTAATCCCACCTAAGAGAACCTCATTCCGCACCCTTCCTGTGTGGAAGGCGATGTTTGTAGAACACAGACCAGTCCCACGCTGAAGGAACTGGTTACTGATTCACAGCGTGTCGTCCTGCGTCTTAGCGAATGTGGTATGCTAATGACCGACCTGGTCACAACTGGGTACACTCGACAATCACTTGGCACGGTGTGGATGTTTGGTTTGAACGTGGAATTCAAACAGCTCCTGTCCAGTGCTGAGGGCGAGCAGAGGGGACTGAAGGCTTGGTCTGAATGGCGACTGCGCCACTCAAACACTAGGCACCAGGCTGGGCTTCAGCAGGGCAGGCAGAAGCAGTCTGTAGTTAACCGTCCCACTTACTTGAAGCTCTGATTTAAAAAAACAGATTTATTTATGTATTTATTTGAAAGGCTGAGTTACAGAGAGAGTGGGAAAGACAGAGAGAGGGGTATTCCATCTACTGGCTCACCACTCAAATGGCCACAATGGCTGGGACTGGACCAGGCCAAAGCCAGGAGCTTCTTCTGGGTCTCCCACATGGTGTCAGGGGGGCTCAAATACTTGAACCACCTTCTACTGCTTTCCTAGGCCATAAATAGGGAGCAGGTTCAGAAATTATGGAATGCCAGCATGGGCCAATACGCCAGTCCCCCGGAAACTATTATAAATGAATGCATCTTCAAGTTGCCATTAAGATAATTAAGAAAAAGAAAGACAAAAAATCTACTTGGAATAATATAATTTGAATTCATTGGTATGAAGCTTTAAGAGGTAGGTGGTGTTAAGTCTGGAAATTGGGGGTTCATCCTTGCCCTGGGGTTTGCATTCCCCATTGGAAAGGGAGGCCCCCCAGGCCTCTCCCAGCAGGCGACCCTCACTTACTGACATCGGCAGGGAGTGTGCGGAGAACAGGATGACCACCTCGCTTCGCTTCTCCGGGGGAAAGCGGTCCAGTTCCTTCAGAATGTGGTCTGCGAAGCACTGTGGGAATGGGAAGAAAAAAATGGAAGGAAAAAAAATTTTTTTTTTTTTTTACGAGAGCTTCACCACAAATCTCAGCGCACCCCTCGGAACCTGGAAGTCTCTCTATTCTCACAATGGCAACCAGTGCAGTCTCTGCTCGGGTTCATCATCAGAATGGATCCGAAGGGGTTCAGGGCCTGGGGAATTTGATGGGAAAGTCTGAAGCTCGCTAATGGCTCCGGGCAAATGCAGGCTGGGCTGGGCTTCCCCTCGGGAGGGCCACGGCACACTTCCAGATGGGAAGCAGGAGCCGCTCCGCGAGCAGGAAGGCAGCTCCGGGTCTTCCAGAGCCTTCTGCGGTCTGGCTTTCAAGCGCAGCCGGCTAGGAGCCGCGAGCCAGATATAGCAGGGGAAGGGGAAGACACCCATCTATTTTTACAGCCTCTTCCTTCTCGTTCTTCACAGCAAGCTCGCGAGAGCAGATGACCGGCCAGGCGGCCCCCAGTCAGTGGAGAGGGGAAACGGCGTGAGGGCTCAGGGGCCCGGTCAGCCGCATCTGTGAACTTGGGTCACGACAGGCCCAGTCAGCCGCATCTGTGAACTTGGGTCACGACAGGCCCAGTCAGCCGCATCTGTGAACTTGGGTCACGACAGGTCCGGTCAGCCGCATCTGTGAACTTGGGTCACGACAGGTCCGGTCAGCCGCATCTGTGAACTTGGGTCACGACAGGTCCGGTCAGCCGCATCTGTGAACTTGGGCCACGACAGGTCCGGCCTCCTCCCCCAGGCCTCCGTCCATCAGAGCAGTGAACTCCCTCCGCATTGCTGGCACTCAGCGGCTCATGCCGCCAGGTGCTGAAAGGCCAGATCTGAAGGGGCTTCCTTTCATCTTCCACTTTAATCTTTCTTTGTCACTTAACTTACAAAGAAAATGCTAAGGGGCCTGGGTTGTGGCTGTGGTGCAGCAGGTTAAGCCTCAGCCTGCAGCGTGGGCATCCCTTCCAGGCGCTGGTTCGAGTCCTGGCTGCTTCGCTTCCTCTTCCGCTCCCTAACGTGCCTGGGAAAGCAGCGAGGATGCTGCACCCACATGGGCGACCTGGAGGAAGCTCCTGGCTCCTGGCTTCAGTCCACTGCAGCCATTTGGGGAGTGAACCAGCAGATGGAAGATCTCTCTCTTCTCTTTGTAACTCTACCTTTCAAATAAATAAATCAAAAAAAAAAAAAAAAAAAAGAGAGAGAGAGAGAGAGAGAGAAAAGAAAAGAAAATGCTACAGCGGACAGTGATGGGTCAACTGAGAAAGCTGGAATATGGGCACCAAGTAGATAAAAGTCAGCATCAGTGTGGAGTGCACCCAGGTGAGTGTTGTACTGAGGCTGTGTAAGTGAACACCCCTGATCTTTTTTTAAAAAGCACACACTCAAGTACCTATAGAGGGTGGTGAGACAGAGTGTGTGGTGTATTTACATATACTCTGCAAAGGGTTAGAAAAAAAACTATGTGTACACACACACACACACACAGAGCATGCAAATGATAGAGCAAGGCGGACATATATTGATACTATGTGAATATAGGTAAGGGACAGGCCAGCGTTCCTTATACAACTCCTAACCTTGTACTTTTCTGCATGTCTGAAACTACTTCTGAATGCCAAGGCTTTTGTCAATTATAAAGGATCACTCTGGGGCCAGAGCTGGGGTGCAGTGGGTTAAAGCTCTAGCCTGAAGTGCTGGCATCCCCATATGGGCACTAGTTCTGGTCCTGGCTGCTCTTCTTCCCATCCAGCTCTCTGCGATGGCCTGGGAAAGCAGTAGAAGATTGCCCGAGTTCTTGGCCACTGTGCCCAAGTGGGAGACCCTGAAGAAGCTCCTGGCTCCTGGCTTCAGATCGGTGCAGCCTCCAGCCCTTGCGGCCATCTGGGGAGTGAACCAGCAGATGGAAGACCTCTCTCTCCCTCTCTCTCTCTCTCTCTCTCTGTCTCTACCTCTCTCTGTAACTCTGCCTTTCAAATAAATAAAATAAATCTAAAAAAACCTTTAAAACATAAATAAAAAGTAAAGGATCTCTTCTGGGAGCCAGAGTGGCGTGCCCGTGCAGGTACTTTGACAGAGCGATGCTCAGTCTACAAGACAGGGAGCATACTGTCCCCTAACAGCCCTACATGGCACTCACCCTGCCAGAGGCCTCGAAATCTGGGAAACGAATGCCCTGAGGCCCACGTGGTGCTCAGAGCCAAGTTCCTCCTTCGGAATTTAAGATCTGCGCACCGAAGCGCAGTGAGGGTCCGGGAGACAGCTGGAAACAGCATTTTCCGGCGGTCGCTCAGGAGCGCAGACACTGGCCTGGACAAGCAGGCCCAGGGCAAGGCTGACACAGGTGCTGGACCTCCCGCCGGCCGTGCAGGGGCGGCGCTGGCCGATTCCTGCTCACACCGGGCAGAAGCGTCGGTTAAAAACTGCAGTGTTGGCTTTGCTTCTTTACTGAGCGAGAGGGAGACCCGTCTCAGGCAGAGGGGAGCATTTCTCCTCTCTGCAGGGCGCGGGCGGCCGCTGCAGTCGCCCCCTGCCCAGCTGCGGGGCTGTCCGCAGCCCCTCCGCAGAAGGAAAGGGGCCCCGCCTCTCAGAGCCGTCCATCACGCGGGCCAGGCGGGCAGACAAATGCCTCTAAAGTCCCTTTCATTTCCCGAACAGAGACTTCCTCAGTGAAGAGACCTTCCCGTCTCCGGCTTCCCCCTTTTCAAAGGCTGCATTTTAATGCAGATCTAATTACTCACTCCATCAGGGCAGGCAGATGCTCTGCAGACCCTCCGTTCCGCTACCACATGTCGGCCGGCTCTGCTCCCGGGCCGCCGGGCCCACATCCACACCCATCCCGAGGGCAGCTTCCCGCGTTCCACTTTCCACTTAAAACTGGGTTTCAACCCGGGCGTTAACCCTTCCCTTGCCTGAGGCTCATTGTCCGCTCCCGCGAGAGCGGCCTTCTTTTAGTGATGTCTAGCGCCACCTCGTGGCCACGGGTTTTAAGCACGTAGTCAGAGGATGTACAGGGGGAAAGCAAGCAGGATGAGACCAAACCGCTTAGCGTTTCTCCTACAGAAGGAAACTGTCTGCAGGATTTAGGGCAATATTTTACCAGCTCCACTTTCATGCAAAGAACAAAATAACACCAAAACTTCTGACTTTACAGTTGTACGCCTGATTCTTCTAAAATCAAGCACTGATTCATTTATATTATATATAAAATAAATTGTATAGAAGAAATTACAATTTTCTAAGTCTTTGAAACTTTCTCAATTGAAATGTTAAATTTGCTTTCACGTCTCATAATACATACATACCTTTACATTTCCCTTAAAAAATCTTTGTCATTTTAAAAGAGTTACAAAATAGAGGATTTCATTCATTCCAGTCTGTGAGTGTGTGTGAGCTGAAACACCATGCAGAATCTCTAACACTCTCCTGGTCCTAGGAAACACGACACTTTCTAAAAGAGAATTTTGTTACGGCTTGGAACTATCAGCGTTAATCTGAAGAAAGAAAAGAGGGCAAACATTTCATCTTCATCTTCCTCTCTTTTTGTCATCAGTTATGAATCTGCTACTTTTTCAAAATCCCCAGCACATAATTTAAGTCCAAGGACAGTAAGGCTCAGAGGATGTCACAAACCCAGGGCAGCGGCTGACTCACCTGGATGAGGAGGGGGTGTGTGGGCCACCTGTCAATAGTGCTCCACCTCATGGCAGGCTTCTTGCCTGCGCCGTTGTAGTATCTGTAAATTGCATTTAAGCTGCTGCCTGAAACATATGGGGGGGGGGGGGCACTTAGTAGATGCATTCCGATCGTGGTGAAGTAAAAACCACACTAGTAAGGCAGTAATTACAAGTTCAAAGTAGGCGACATCTCCTGTGCTGCAACAGTCTAAGAGCAATCATTCCAGAACCTTACAATGCATATAGATCTACCTACCCTACAAATGAAGGTCACGAAAACCCAATCAATTTCGACCGATGCTCAAAGATTCCTGAGACCATTTCTAGTGAGAGACGCGATGGCCGTGGATTGATGAGAGAGAAGCGGCTGCTATTTGCAAGGACCAAATCTTCACAACTGAAAGTATGCTAAACATTTTCTTCCCACCATGAAGGTGATCAACCCCATCACAGAAAATGCAAGGGATGGGGGAAGAAATGAAAAAAAAAAAAGCAAGCCAGCCATTAGCCCAGCCAGCTAGTCATACCACTAATGTTTTATCCCAGCACAGTCATTGTCTGTGATTTTTTATAGTGGTTTTCTTTTACAAAGTTGTAATCTCAGTGTAGGTACAATCCCATATCCTCAAAATCCAGGGGCCCCTTTACTTAATATTAGGAGGCAGACATATTTCATGTTGCAGAGATTTATCGCCGCCTTTCTAATGGTCTCATGCTTAGGAGAGCAGCTTACTGAGGTTCCCATGAGCTCTCTCTGTTTTATCTGCTTCCACAAAATGACCATCCCCCCAGGAATAAGCTCAGTGGACACCCCATCCTTAGAGGGAATCCGAGAAAGCTTCTGTGTGTAAGTGAGAGAAATCATGAAAATTCCCAGCCTGAAGAGAGCAGACGGTGCCAACAGAGCACAACTTTTCCCCAAAGGAGCGGGCACTGGGCCAAACCCTAGTCTTGTGAACACAACCCTAACGTGGTGCCTCTTCCCCAGTCTTACCACAGGGCAAGTCCCAGCACGGCTCCATGCTCCCATCGCCAATCTACCGATTCTCTGTGAGGACTAACAGCTAGGTGGCCAACATAAAATGCTAGTCGGGCAAAGCCATATTTCAAATCAAATGTGCTCTTGGGCTAAGACTCAACTTTCAAAAGAAAAAAAAATAAATGGGTTCCATGTGGGCAAGTAGAACACAGTAAATCCGAAGAATCCAAATTGAGTCCATTCAAGGTTCAAAAATAATCTCTCCAGAAATGCAAACCACAGTTTACAGGTGGATACTGTTTTCAGATGATCAACAGGGCTTCGGGAAGATACATGAGCTCTTTCGGGAGACTCGGAAACATGCAACGAACTACCAAGAAGTAAGTAAGACGGGGGAAATAGAACAGAAATTGGCCTTCAACAGGCGCAGAGAGCACACTGGCCCTGCCACACTAGCACAGATAAGACACGGCAGATAAACAGCACTCTGGGGCCTCGAAGAACAAACGTGCTTCCCTCGGCCCGCCCAGCTCGCAGGTGAAGACAAGATGCAACAGAGAACTGAGCGCACACGGAAGCTCTGAGCGCGCGGTGAGGGGCGGCGGGGCCGGACCCCACGGCCGGCCCCTGGCTGCAGAAACAGGCGCCGGAGCTCATCTCACGCGGTGACGGCAGGTGGTTCCGTGCTGAGGCGGCTTTCTGGAGCGAGGCGAAAGCATAGCTTAAAAATTCCTCAGCTCTCACTCACTGTCCAGTAGTCTAGTGGAGTTACAGAGGTACATGCCCAAAGGGAATCATACTCCAAACTCTTGCTGGGCGCGGAGAGCTCAGCTGTTCTAATCGGCGCTCTCAGCAAAGCCTGCGGGCACCTAACAAGCCTGGACGGCCTTCTCTACTAGAGGAATGATCTGCCTCAACACCCCCACGTCGGCTCGCCGCGGATAAAATGTTGGCTCTCGGTTCTTGAAACAGAATGCAAACAGACATATGTATTCCGAGGTGACAGGGAATGCTCTACCCGCAAGTAAGGACACACAGGCTGCCAAAGCTGCGTGTTCTCCAGCTCCAGGTAAACACACGGGGAACAGTGGGCAGTCACGCGGTCCGAGGCCAGGAACGCTGAGGCAGGCTCACAAGAGAAACCCCAAACTGGGCTTCAGTTGAACTCCAGATGGAAGCACAATCAAATACCAATACTTCCTGGGAATACGCACACCATTTCAACAGCTAGCGCCTTTGCTACGCCAGCAAGAATAACCACGGCAAGAAGGCCGATGACAAACGGAGAAAGCGGCTTTGGGCTCCTGCCTGATCCATCACCCGGCTGCGGGAAGCTCTGCTCGCTTGCTGCCACCCCCTTCCCGCCACCATTTGTAATTCTCAGCCAACTGGCCAATAACTCAAGGGACAGATGAACCATGAGACTTCAAATGGACAGACCTGAACTCTCGTGTTTAAAGGAGACAGGCTGCATTTGCCATTCAGATTGCGAGTGATTTCTCCTTTGCTCCCTGGCTGTTTGGGCTGGGGCCGGAACCACGTTCCCGCTGCCAGAGGGGCGCGCTTACCTGTGGTGGAGCAGCTGTACTGCGGGTATTGGGTGAAAGCAATCGCCCGCTCCAGGCCGTCCCGCTCCATCTCTTCAATGGCTTCTTCCGTCAAAGGATGGACGTACCGGAATCCAATATAGTATTTGTGAGGAGCTATTAGGAGGCACACGGGGAAAGGAGAGAGCATTTGTCTTTATATGGATTCCTTGCAGTCACCAAACATAATGCATGCTCAGGACAAAGAACCGCACAGCCGGCTTCCGGGGATGCCCGTAATGTGAGCAGAGCCTGGATCCCACTCATTCTCCAGCTGCTGGGTGGACTTCCAGCCACTATTTGATCCCATCCACTCCCTCCGCTTAGCGCAGCGGCTTTTTAAACCCAAGTTTCTGTCCTAACTCTCTGTTCTTGGCTGCAGTAAGACAGACTCAAGAAAAGAGAGGGAAAAAAACTAATACTTTTTTGTTTTTAAGTTTTTGTTTATTTATTTCAGGATGGGGGGGTGGAGAGGGAGTGAGCTATCACTCCATGCATTGGTTCACTCCCCAAAATACCCACAATGGTCAGGGCTGGGCCAGGGCCAACCTGGTAGCTGGGAATGCAGTCCAGGTCTCTCCCCTGGGTGGCAGGAATCCAGCCATTATCACTGTCTCCCAGGGCCTCCATCAGCAGGAAGCTGAAGTCAGAGCGGGGTCTCAAACCCAGGTACTCCAATAGGAGACACAGTGTCTTAACCACTAAGCCAAACATTAGCCACCTACGTCTCACTCTTAAAGTGTAACCTCCCCTGGTGTACTGGACACCAGGGCAAACAATTCCTCTTCTAAAGATTTATTTATTTACTTGAAAGGTAGAGCTACAAAGAGACCAAGAGAGAAGTCTTCCATCAGCTGGTTCATTCCCCAAATGGCTGCAATGGCCAGGGCTGAACCAGGCCACGGCCAGAAGCCAGGAGCCTCATCCGGGTCTCCCACATGGGTGCAGGGGCCCAAGCATTTGGGCCATCCTTCACTGCTTTCCCAGGTGCATTAGCAGGGAGCTGGATCAGAAGTGGAGCAGCCAGGATTCAAACCGGTGCCCATATGGGATACTGGCACCAGAGCTGGCTTCATCCACTACACCACAACACCAGCCCTGTGGCAGACATTTGCATTACTTTTTTCTCTCATTTAAGCCTCCATTTTTCAGATGAGAAAATAGATACTCTGAAAGTTAACGGGTCTGCTCAGTCAGCTGGAACTGTAACTTGGCCCCCACCACAAGGCCCATGCTCCGTCCACACCCGTAGCGTGCTCCTGTCACCCAGGTCCCATAGATTCCAGGTCACCTTGTTTGTAAAAACACATGTAAAAGCTCTGGGGTATAGGAAAAAGGGTTACCGATAACAAAGGATTAAAATGACTCTCCTCTTTGCAAGTACATATAAAACAAAGCTTACACTGGCGGTCCCACGGGAGATTTAAGGTCGTTTTTCTTGGCTCCTAAATGGCCCGACCCTGCTGCACATCCTTGTGTCCCTTCCCCTGTGGCTTCGACAACCCCCTCTTCTATCTTCTCTATCCTCTACTTCTTCCTTTCCTACATCCGGAAAGCATCCACATCACACAGTGTTGCCGGCACTTATGAAAGCCTGAAATGGAAAGCTCCCTGAAGTTACCTGCTTTTGTTTTCCAGCCTTTTCACAGGAGTGTGTGTGCCGTATGCTCCCGGATGACGCTGAGAGTTCATCATATAAATGCTGGGTGAGGGGGCCAGTGCTGTGGTACAGCAGGCAATGACGCTGCCTGTGATGGGCATCCCATATGGGTGCTGGTTCAAATCCTGGAGGCTCCACTTTTTTTTAAGTCACAGTTACACAGAGAGAGGAGAGGCAGAGAGAGAGAGAGAGAGAGAGAGAGAGAGAGAGATATGCAGGGAGAGAGGCAGGGAGGGGTCCTTCATCTGCTGGTTCACTCCCTAATTGGCTGCAATGGCCAGAGCTGCGCCGATCCAAAGCCAGGAGCCAGGGGCTTTCTCTGGATCTGCCACACAGGTGCAGGGGCCCAAGGACATGGGCCATCATCTTCTGCTTTCCCAGGTCATAGCAGAGAGCTGGATCGGAAGTGGAGCAGCCGGGACTCAAACCGTCGCCCATATGGGATGCCAGTACTGCAGGCTGCGGCTTTACCCACCATGCTGCTGATGCGCCTGGTGGAAGACAGCCCAAGCACTTGGACCCCTGCACCCACGTAGGAGACCTGGGTGGACTCCTGGCCCAGCCCTGGCTGTTTTAGCCATCTGGGGAGTGAACGAGTGGACAGGAGGTCTCTGTGTCTCTGTCTCTGTCCTCTCCCTCTCTATGTCTCTGCTCTTCAAATAAAAAAATCTTGAAAAAAAAAACGAGAAAAAGAATGAAACCAAGATGATGTCACATCCAAAGCCCTGGCAGCAGCTGCAAGTGAGAACGTGACTCAAAACTGTCGCAAGAGATATTCAGGGTAAGTGAAGGAAAAGCCGAGGCATTTACCATACACGAGCACACACAGGGCCACACGGTGACACCCCCATCGCCTGGTGCAGGGAGCTGAGAAATCATGGAACTCACTACCAAGCGCAGAAGCAGAGTGTTGTTAGACGAGAGGGGTGTCTCTGCACAGGACCAATGACTGGACTCATGGCTCCTGGGCAGGGGACTGCAGAAAGAGGAAGCAGGAGTATGATGGATGACAAATTACAGTTAAAACGCACCAGAGGACGTGACAGCGTGGACAAACTCCCAGTGACTGATAGCTCAAAGATTATGTGCTTCATGCTAAACCTGCCAGCTGTCACAATGCCATCAGGTCCATTTTTAAGCAACTCTCGGTGATCAGAGCGGAGGCTTTGCAAGCCACGAGAAATTGCTTTCTAATCTGTTTCGAGACAATACAATTATCAGACTGACAGTGTCCGATCCTGCAGGTCAGCGGGCTTTGCGCCTTTTCCTTCTCCCTGTCCAGTATTTGAAAGCCGCAGTGTAAAACCTGGTGTCCAGGAGCCCCTCCCACGTGCAGGCTAAGACGGGGAGAGGCTGCTCTTGCAGATAAAGGCGGGGCAGGGGACGTGTTTTCAAGCGAGAGAGAGAAAAATCTTCTGGAATGGACAGATAATGCTTTCTAAAGAAGCCCGGCCGCATGCGTTTAGAAAAAGGGGCCAGGCACCGGGTGACGGGGGCTGACTGGCCTGAGGAGCCTGCACTGCTCACCATGCGCCCTTGCCCCTTGCAGGACACAGAGAGGGAGAAGGGCCGCCCTAGTGCTGCCCTGGGAGGCAGCACATCTGGCCGGCGTGAGCCCAAAGCGTGAGTCACAGGCCCAGCCACACGTGCTGCAGAGTGGCTGTGCAATGAACACTGGCGAGAAAAGACGCAGAAGCTCGATTTTAAACAGCACGACTTCACAGGCTTAACATGCACGGAATTTCCAAGGCCTGATTTGCACCTGAGTCTTCGAGAGAAAGGTTAGAACTGTGCAGCGAATGCCTGCAGGGCTGGCATTCCATATGGGCGCCAGTTCGAGTCCCGGCTTCTCCACTTCAGATCCACTCCTTGCTAATGGCCTGGGAAAAATAGCGGAAGATGGCCCAAGTGTTTCAGCCCCTGCCACCCACATGGGAGACCTGGAAGAAGCTCCTGGCTCCTGGCTTTGGCTTGGGCCAGCCCCGGCCATTGCAGCCATCTGGGGAGTGGAACTGGTAAATGGAAGAGCTCTTTCACTCTGTCTCTCCCTGTCTCCATGTAACTCTTCCAAATAAATACATAAATCATTAAAAAAAAAAAAAAAAAAAAGACTTCTGAACGCCACTGGGTCACGTGCCTATGCCAGTGCTGAGCACAGGTAATTCTCACACCCGACGTTTGGCTTGCTCCAGGCTAGCACCTGTCAGGAAATCGCACTTAAGGTTCACAAGGCCCCTGGCAGCTGGGTTCTAGAAGCATCCCCATTTCCAAGACGGGGCCTGGTGAAGTCAGTCATACAGGCAGGACCAGGGAGGCCAGGGTCCCCTGACCAAGAACCATGCCCTAGGCCGGTGCCTTGGCTCACCTGGCTAATCCTCCACCTGCAGCGTCGGCACCCCAGGTTCTAGTCCCGGTTGGGGTGCCAGGTACTAGTCCTGGTTGTTCCTCTTCCAGTCCAGCTCTCTGATGTGGCCTAGGAGGGCAGCGGAGGATGGCCCAAGTGCTTGGGCCCTGCACCCCATGGGAGACCAGGAGGAAGCACCAGGCTCCTGGCTTCAGATCGGCCCAGCACCGGCCGTAGCGGCCATTAGGGGAGTGAACCAACGGAAGGAAGACCTTTCTCTCTGTCTCTCTCTCTCACTATCTACAACTCTCTCTCTGTCTCTCTTTCTCACTAACTCTGCCTGTCAAAAAAAAAATAAATAAATTTTAAAAAATTAAAAAAAAAAACTAAACTATGCTCTGACCCACCCAGCATCCCGCGGAGAACTGAACTGTGCTACTGAGCAGTACTTAGAGCGTCACAGAAAACAGGCACAGTCCATAGTTCAAGAACTCAACCAGGATGATTCAAGACATATTTGTGATCAAACGATACCTCTCTGTTTCCTTCTCTCTCACCGCAGTGCAGTGCAACTGTATGAAACCACCTCCCAGCTACAGTCCCCGTGCAACTCGCTGTCTTAGCTAGTTGGTCAATTTTATCCAAAGCCAATGCCAGTCTCAAAATTTCCATACTGGCTACCAAGCAACAACTACTGCCCCTAAACACTGGCAGCATTTAACATTTTTATTGGTTTGTAACCATCGCATTTTCTTGCCTAAGGAGTTTTCCTATTAGAAATTAGCCAGCTGATGTCTTTCAAGAGTAAAGTTGAAAACTACAGGTGAAGAAGGGTAAGATGGGAGGACGTCGTGGCCTGCTTCCTGCCGCTGTAACTGAACACAACAGAGGGGCAATTGATAAAGAACAGAGGTTTGGTGGCCGGCATCGTGGCATGGCAGGTTAAGCTACCGCCTGCAAGGACACCAGCCAGTTTGGGTCCCTGCTGCCCTGCTTCTGATCCAGCTCCCTGCTAAAGCATCTGGGAAAGCAGTGGAAGATGGCCCACGTGCTTTGGCCTGTCACCCATGTGGGAGACCTGGATGGAGTTCCTGGCTTTGGCCTGGCCCAGTTCTGGCTGTTGCAGCCATTTGGGAATTGAATAGCAGATCAAAGATCTCTCTCTCTCTCTCTCTCTCTCTCTCTCTCTCTCTGCCTGTCTCTCCCCCTCTCTGTAGCTGCCTTTCAAAATAAAAATAAATAAATCTAAACAAAACATAGGCTCACTAGCTCATGGTCTGGAGGCCGGGAGGACCCAGAGTGTGGTGCCAGCAGGTGCTGCACTGTGACACAAGAGGCATCACACAGCAGGACACAGCACGGCGCCAGCTCCGTCTCCCTGCCTCTTCCTATAAAGCCGCTAAGGCCATCACACCCACCCACCCTCAGGACCTCATCTGGCCTGGACCACCTCCCCAAAGCCCCACCTCCAGTGCCAACAGCATAGGAATTTAGGGAGTATGTTTCTCACCTATGAACAGCTGAGGGACACATTTGAACCCCAGCAAAGGAGAAATGCGAAAGAGAAAGAGACAGAAACGTGACGGAGGCGAGGGAGAAGGGAAATGACTGTGCTGTCCCCCCAGAGAGTCACCGGTGTCTGCCTCCCCCAGCTTTGTGCCCTGAGAAAGTGTGAGCAGCAGGACAAACAGCCTCCTTCTGGGCAAGCAGGGAGCCTGGGGCACAGCACTCGGTGATCTCCCAGCCTCCAGTGCCAAGCCCCGCCCCCACTCCCCGGGAGTTTCGGAGCCTGAGGCGCTCTCACTTATCCCACCCCCATTATCAGCCCTCATACACACCTCCCTGTCCCTCAGTGGGCTGGCGTGAAGCAGCAAGGTCCCACTAGGCTGGAAACTTCTCATAAGTAGACAGTTTGCAACTTCGAATAGCAGCACGAGGCAATGCCCCATGCCGGGTCTTCAGTGGGGTGCTGCTAGTAAACAAATGGGTGGCCTGGAGCCTTATCAATGCCATGTTCCAGACCCCCAGAGCAGGCCTGAAAAATGAGGTGCACGGGGCTGTTGTCGTGGCTCAGTGGGTGAAGCTGCCACCTGCACGCCGGCATCCCAGATGGGCACAGGTTGGAGCCCCGGCTGCTCCACTTCAGATCCAGCTCCCTTCTGATGTGCATGGAAATGCAGCAAAAGATGGTGCATGTGCTTGGGACTCTGCCACCCATGTGGAAGACCTAGGTGGAGCTCCTGGCTCCTGGTTCTTGCGGTCACTGGAGAGTGAACCAGTAGACGGAAGACCTGTGTGTGTGTGTGTGTGTGTGTGTCCCTCTCTCTCTGTAACTCTGATTTTAAATAAATAAATCTTAAAAATAAAGTGACGAGGCGTTCATCTCCCATGCAAGAGAAAGCCACATTTAATCTGCTTGCCCCAGAGGGTCCCTGGTCTGGGCCCCACCGGAAGGTGATGTGTCAAAGGTATCAGTCCCGATGCCCGTCCTGGGTCAGGACCTGGACGAGTCCCCGAGATCCAGAGAAGCCAGAAGCAGTCCCTGAGAGCAGTGGTGCCTGCCTGGGTGCCAGCCGCCCGGAAGCCCAGCTCTGGGAAGGCGAGAGCGCGCTGACTCACCACTTCTCCCTCGGCTGCCTGGGAGGTCAGTGCCTTCAATTAGCTGCTGGTTGGCTGCATGGATGAAGGGGGATGGATATGGGAATTAACGGATCAAAGAGCAGGTAAGTGAGCGAGCGAGCAAGTGAGCTGAAGGAGCAGAGGAGGAAAGACAATTTCCTGCCACGTTAGGAGTGATTTAGTGATTGCTCAGGCCAGCCACTGAGCTGACCCACAACTTATCCCCGGCACTCTCAAGGGGCAGGCATTTGGCACAGTGCTGATGTCGCGGCTTGGGGCTCTCACGTCCCATACTGGGCGCCTGGCTCGAGTCCCAACTCCTCTGCTTCTGAGCCAGCTTCCTGTTAATGTGCAGCCCAGGAGGCAATAGGTGTTGGCTCAAGTAGTTGGGGCCTGCCACCCATGCAAGAGATCCAGAGTGAGGTCAGGCTCCTGGCTTTGGCCTGGCCCAGTCCAGGCTGTTGAGAGCATTTGAGAAGTGAACCAGCAGACAGAAGATCTCTCTGTCTCTCTCTGCCTTTCAAATAAACAAAGTAAATAACTAAAATTTTTTTAAATCACTTTCACAGTAATTTCTATGGACATTACTATTCTTGGGCACCTACCAAAGTAGAGAATAATTAATTCTAGAATCTACACAAACTTGCCATTTCTTTCTTTGCACAAAACTGGCACAAATTAAAATGATCAGAATTTGACAGTAGGTGGGACACTGGGTCAAAGCTGGGCATTCCGTGGGACTCTGTCCAGCTGACCCGGGAGGTGTCCACTCAGCAGCCTCACCACAGACCACAGACAGGGGGAAACAGGCGAGATGCACTTACACCTGTTACTTTCCCAGGCCTGCCCACACCACGCACAAGCACCACAGTGACAAGGAGACAGAAGAAGAGGCACCTTTCCACCTTCTCTTTCCACTCAAGACAGTGCAGCAGTAGTCAATCCGAGTCATCTTTTACAGGACGGACTTTGACAAGGAGAGAGTCTGCTCCCTATCAAGCAGGAGCCAGAGGAGGGCAGCCATGTCCCCCACGGCCAACACTGCCAGTGATGCGCTGTGGCATGTGTGGCTGGACAGCACACATGCCCTTGGGCCACAGCGGAGGCAGGAGGCAAACCTCACACTCAAAAGCGCAGTTCAGCCATTTTCCAACTGAGAGGATCCAAGGGTCCGTCCCTTTGTGCAACAGGAAACAGTGGGTTCTGAGAGCCACTCAGGCAGGAGTGAGCCGCCCCTTTGCAGCCTGCTCAGTGTGGCTGTCTCCTGGAGGAGCGCCCCAGTGTCACACTCCTGTCCCGATCCTGGTGTCCTTGATTTGCAAGGAATGCATTTTAAGCACCTTAAGAGCACACTTTTCAATCTGAACACCCTCACGCCAGTGGATGCAAACAGCAGGGAGCGCGCACCACGGCATGCCCTGCCATCCCTGGTACCCTGGCGATCCGACACGGCCACTGTGGCTCGGTCGTGCACTTGCTGCTTCATTCTGCACACTTCTGTTGCACGTGGGCGTTCTCAGAGTGCCGTCACCAGATGTGCACAGTCCTCCCTGTGTCACCTGTCACAGCCCACGTGACGCCGCCCTTTACCATGGCGCCGCTGTCAGCAGCTGAGAGCACTTGCTGGACGTTGCTTCGTAGCACGTGGCTCAGTGACAGCTGGCTAATTCCGCTCTCAGTGTTGGCCTCATTAACTACCCAGATAGAAAGAGCAGGCAGGAGCAGCAGCCTCGATTCATTTCCTAAGGATTTCCCTCCAGTGTGTCTTCTGCTCAGGGTGTGGCACGTCTGCCCTATGATCTAGCTCAATTTACCCCACACCTCACACTTCTTTGGAAACTAACATTCCAAATGCTTGGCTGTCTTATTGGTAACAGAGGAAGGAATGGAAAAGGCTATGCACTGAGCAGATACAAGAACTAAGTTAAGTGACCAGGTGCTACGTAGAAACCCCGAGAAATGGTCCATGCGACAGCACCTGGCATCCAACGCTCTTCTGAATTTTGTAACTACTCTGAAAGAACAAACTCAGTGCCACCGGTCAGTGAAGAGGCCATACCTGTGTGAGGGGACAGCTCGTCCAGCAGCTTCACCATGCCTTCTCCTTGCTTGGAGGTCCACATCTTAATGGGGGAGCCGCCTCCAATCCTGCGGTACTGCTCTTGAATTTTGGAGGTCCGGCGTTTGGCGATGAATGGCCCCAGTTTGCTAAACCATTGAACAGGTAGGTAATTCAATTTTACTCCACCTTAGCAATCTGAGAAACATTTTCTACTCATTAATAATAATAATAAAGATCAGCAAAAAATTTTTAAAAGTCCTTAACAAGAGCCTGAGTCACTGGCATTAGCCTGCTCTCTGGATGGAGATGAGAGAGCTAAAGCCAGACACTCTCTAAAAACGTCTACCTCTGCACTCCACAAGTTCTAGGAGCACACTGTGGGGGTTCAGAGCTAGCCACACACCTGACACGTTTCAGCAAGAAGCATACATTCCTCCACATTTAGATAAAGTAGATTGATCCTGTACATACACTTGCATATGGGAGCAAAGACATGCACACATGAATGTTCAGTGCAATTCTATAAACAACCTAATTGGCCATCAGTAAAGCATGAGTTAAACACAAACAAAATCATGAAAAACAATGAACCAGATCTATACAATCTACTGTGAAACAAGATAATGATGTCAAGTTCAAAAAAAGACTAACTGGGCTGTTAAGGTCTTTTGGCCTAGTGGTTAAGACGCTGGCTGGAAGACCTGCATCCCATATCTAAGTACCAGGGTTTGAGTCCTGACTCTGCTCCTCAATCCAGCTTCCTGGGAGGCAGCAGGGGATGGTTCAAGTACTTGGGTCCCTCCATGCATATGGGAGACATGGACTGAGTTCCTGGCTCTCAGCTTCAACCTGTTTTAGCTCCAGCTGTTGTGAGTATTTGGGGAGTGAACCCAGTAGTAGGAGATTTCTTTCTCTCAAATTTAAAATTAAAAAAAAATGAATAGCAAAGTGCCAAATAATGTACATAATAAGTGCATTCACATTTGTGTAACAAAGGGGCAGGAATGTCTGTGTGTGTGTGTTTGTGTGTGTGTATGGGGATGCTTGGATATGCATGGACTATTTCTGGATGCAATTGGGCTGACCTCCAGACAACCAGGAGGCTGGAGTTCAAGGTGAAAGACAGTCACTTTTTACTGTAAACACTTTTATACTATTCGCAGTTTTTAATCATATGCGTGTCTTAATTTTTCATTATACAATCCTATTTTGAAAGGAAGAGGGAGGGAAGGAAGAGAGGAAGAGAGAGTCAACAGCACGGACCCCTATCCACAGCACAGATGAGTAATAATCACTGCTTGCCTGAGCGCTAATCCGCCACTGCCCGCCAGGACAAATATATCTCTAGAAATCTTTAAAGGCACTTCAGCTGTGTCAATACAACCATGATTTCCAGGGCCCTGGCGAGGGAAGGGCTCCAGCAGGATCCTAACTTGGTCTCTCCCTGCACTTCTCAGTCTCACGTCCTTCTGACACGCCACAGAACAGAATGCTGCCCCGATCACCACCGCCAGATACGCACCGAGACTACAGGCTCTATGGAGGTGCGCCTAAGGGAAAACGCTCTGCTCACGTGACTAGAGAGTGCAGGTGTCTACTCGAGTCTCACCTTTGCACAGGAAGTGTCATGAGGTCGCGGTCCAAGAAGAGCCTCAGAAGGAAGTCATGAACTTCTCCAAGGGTTTCAGGGCCTCCCATGTTTAACATCAATATTCCAGTTTTTGGCTTCCTACCAAAAAAATAAAATAAAAAATAAATGCAAGTTGATTTGTCGCCCCTGTGGCTTTCAAGAGTAGAATCCTGGTTCAGCGGGCAAACTCTCATCTCACCTGTCCTGTGAAAGGCAGAAACCTACAGACCCTTCCGCTGCCATCACACGGAGACCTGTCTGGGAACACACGAGGTCTCCAATTCTCCCCAGTCCCAGCTCAGACTCCAACCTTTGTCTCTGAGCTCCACCCAGGACACAGGCCTTCGCTTGCCTAGAGAGGTTTTCCTATTAAACCATCAGCCCTGAACAAAGCGCCAGTTCTTTAGGCTCGGAGAGTCAATGGAGAGATATGCAATGGTCCCAAGGCTGAAGCACCTGGGGGTGGCTTAGGAGCATTCAGGTTAAGACCTCTCCTCAACTGTCCAAAAGAGAGCCCACTCCCTACCTCAAAACGCTGACAATTCAGTGGGTAGGGTGCCTAGCCACCTAGCAGAGAAGGTTCCCTTGCAGTCTGAAACCTCCAAAGTATTCATCCTAGCCCATCGTTCTTTCTTCTTATTTTTAAAAAATATGCATTTGAGGGGCCAGGGCTGTGGTGTAGTAGGCTGCAGTGCCAGCATCCCAGATAGGTGCCAGTTTGTGTCCTGGCTGCTCTACTTCTGATCCAGCTCTCTGCTTATAGCCTGGGAAGGCAGTGGAAGATGGTCCAAGCGCTTGGGCCCCTGCACCTGCATGGGGGACCCAGGGGAAGATCCTGGCTCCTGACTCTGGATTGGTTCAGCTCCAGCTGTTGCAGCCATTTGAGGAGTGAACCAGCAAATGTAAGTCTTTTCCTCTGCCTCTAAGATAAAGAAATAAAATCTTTAAAAAATAATATTTGGGCCGGCGCCGCGGCTCACTAGGCTAATCCTCCGCCTAGCGGCGCCGGCACACCGGGTTCTAGTCCCGGTCGGGGCGCCGGATTCTGTCCCGGTTGCCCCTCTTCCAGGCCAGCCCTCTGCTGTGGCCAGGGAGTGCAGTGGAGGATGGCCCAGGTGCTTGGGCCCTGCACCCCATGGGAGACCAGGAAAAGCACCTGGCTCCTGGCTCCTGCCATCGGATCAGCGCGGTGCGCCGGCCGCAGCGCGCCGGCCGTGGCGGCCATTGGAGGGTGAACCAACGGCAAAGGAAGACCTTTCTCTCTGTCTCTCTCTCTCACTGTCCACTCTGCCTGTCCAAAAAAAAAAAAATAATAATAATATTTGAAAGGCAAAGCGACAGGAAGAAAGGGAGAGACAAAGATCTTTCATGTGTTGATTCACTCCTAAATACACACTCCCGGCTGAAGCTAGGAGTCCACAACTCCATCCAGGATCTTGTGTGGGTGGCAGGGACTGAAGTACTTGGGCCATCACTTGTGGCCTTCCCAAGAGCATTAGCAGGGAGCTGGATGGGAAGTGGAGACGGGACTCGATCCCAGGCACTCCACTATGGGATGCAGGCATCTTAAGTGGCAGTTTAACACAATGTACCACGATGCCACCCTGGCCCATCTTCCATCTGCTCCCTTCTCTTTGGTCATATGTTAAATTACTGCTGATCTAAATTATTTCTTGCTGTTCTGCCACCTTCTCTTGCCTCTCTTACTCCTTCCATGCGTGACAGAGTGGTCCTTTCATTTATTCCTTGGTTTTGTTGTTCACATTTAAAAAAATGAGTTACAGTTACGTAGTATAAAAGTCACCTTTTTAAACGTTTTTCATACATTCCGAAGCTTGTAATCCCATCCCAACTTTCTGCTTCCAGGCCACCTTCATCACTCTCAAAAAGAACCCTTATATCCATTAAGGCTACTGCTCATTCCCGCTCTCCTTACCCTGGTCACCACTAATCTACTGCCTAGAACTACAGATTTGCCCGTTCACGATGTCAGAGACATGGACCTCACACTTGGGCAGGTTCTTTCACCCAGCATGGAATGTTCCAGATTCACACGTGTTGTAGCAGGAATCACCACTCCTTCTGCTAAATAACAGCCCGTTTAGGGCCACATCTTCATTCACAGCTGGCGGAGCAGCTGTGAACGACGGGCCTGCACCCCACACCACAGTCCTGAGCACAGAGGGGTCTACTTCCTCAGCCTCCTCCCTCAGACCACCTCCGACCACCACGCAACACCATTCTTGGCGTGCTCTAACACCTATGATGTCACCATGATGTCTGAATCGACAGTTTTTAAACAGGCACCTACAGCACCTGGTCTGAATGTTAGGCAGCACAGTGTGCCAAATCTATACAGGCAGAAACCGTTTTCTTGATCAAACACACTGCAGGGAAGGGAGGTGGAAATCTGAACTCAGAACAGGAGCCAATTCCTGAGGAAGGGGCAGTGGTGCCTTAACCACAAGGGCAGGATTTTTCTGATTTAGACTCCCTCATAAAGATGAACTACAATCACCTTTCTGTCACTGCCAAACTTGGGGGAGGGGGCCAAAATGTCCCCGCCCCTTGTTGAGACCCATTGTCCTAGAGGAAGAGGGTTAAATCCCCCTTTTTACTAAACCAAGCAGCTACAGAAGCTGTCGTTTGTATATAACTTTTCCACAGAGAAGTCCTATTGCTGAATTAACCGAGGGGTTGAATCTTCTTTTCTTGATACCTGAAAATTCCAGCCGCATTATTTTGTGAAACTGTAATATTCTCTTAATCTTTCTACTTAGACCACCAATCTTTTCCTGGGATCCCGCCTTGCGCCCTCAAAATCTGTGACTCACAATAAATTAAGTGCATTTTTCCATGGACTGCTGCCAGTTACCAGATTACTGGTTAAGAAAGCCCAGGCTGAAGGACTTACCTAAGCCACAGAAGGTATCAGTGTGCAAACGGGATTTAGGACCGCGATTCTCATCTGCAACACCTGAGCTCAGAACAAGTGTGGCTTTAAAGGGGCTGTTGCTGTACCCTGCGGACCCATGTTGATCTCATACATGAAAGGGCCGCCCGCGACCTGAGGACGCCCCAGTACGCATGCACTTCATTCAAAACTGTGTTGTGCATGATCAATGGCGCATTAGCCAGCCCCCTCCGCCTCCCCTGTACTCCAGAATGTGAAGTGCAAAGCGTTAGTCAAGGGTCCCTGGCTCCTCTCCTCTCCAGACAGGGCACACCTGAGGCCAGGGGCAGCCTGGTCCAGTTCCCTTTGTTAGGACATAAAACAGAAAAAATATACTTAAAACTTCTTACTTGGAGGGCTGCAGGTGGACAGGAGGAATGACTTCTAGTGTTCTATGGCCAAGGAGCATAAATATAGTTGACAACAATTAATTGAACATTTCACAATAGCCGGTCGAGAGGGATTCTGAATGTTCCTAACACAAAGAAATGCTTTGAGTCTGAGTTCGTCGATATGCCAATTATTCTGATCTGATCATTACACATCGTACGCATGCACTGAAATGTCAGATTTTAGATATGTGCAACTACTAGGTGTCAAGAAAGAAAAAACCTTTTCTTAAAAACTCACTTGAAAAGGTTTCAGTGTTTGTCTTTGCTAATTTTTATATTCTGAGACTCTTAAAACATGAGCATTTTCTTCTGCACTATTAAATGTAAATAAGCTTATCAATTGATAAATAGACATTGATTCTATTCTACCGTCTATAGTCAGCATCAAGAGAAAGAAGCAAGACCCCAGCTCTTCATGAAACCTACAAGATGTAGTTGGCCGGTGGCTCTACGCTGCCTCCAGCACACAGCCCAGCAAACTGCAGCCTCTGCCTCCTGTGTTTTGTGAATAAAGTTGTGCAGGAACACAGTTCCACTCATTTGTTTATGTATCGTCTATGGCTGCTCTCACGGCAGCGGTGAACAGCAGCCAAAGAGACAGACAGCCTGCAGTCTAAAAAATGTATTCCAGGGGGAGGTGTTATGGCACAGGGGTCAAGCCACTGCTTAGGATACTGGCAACCCAGATGGCAGTGTTGGTTCAGATCTCAGTTACTCTACTTCTTTGTGGAGATGCTGCATAAGTGCCTCTGGGGGAGGGGAGGCACACCCCCTGAAATTAGAGACACGGCTGCCTGGAATGGGCACTCCCGCCCCAAGGAATGTGGCAGGGGGAACAGCGGAGGGCTAATGGACATGAATTGGTACCTGGAATATTTTTGAATTTGTAAATTTGCACAAGCATCTAAATGGGCCCATCTCTGAGGATTTACAACACAGCTCTAATCCCTATCTTAGACCACCAGACCAAATTCCTTTTCCCAAATCCTTAAGTTGATGTGTAACCTTGCCTACATGCCTGCTGGCTTGTAGACTTGCTGGTACCCTCTAAGTAAAAGTGGGAGTGCAAAGCTATCTAGAGGCACGCTCTTAGAATGGACACTCTCCTCATTTGAAAAACCCACACTTTTTAAAGATTTATTTATTAAAAAAAGAGATTTATTAATGTATTTGAAAGAGTTACACAGAGAGAGAGAAAGAGAGGCAGAGAGGCAGAGAGAGAGAGAGAGAGAGAGAGAGGTCTTCCATCCACTGGTTCACTCCCCAGTTGGCTGCAAGGGCTGGAGCTTCTTCTGGGTCTCCCACATAGGTGCAGGGGCCCAAGGACTTGGGCCATCTTCTTCTGCTTTCCCAGGCCATAGCAGAAAGCTAGATCAGAAGTGGAGCAGCTGGGACTCGAACTGGCGCTCATATGAGATGACGGCACTGCAGGCAGCAGCTTTACCCAATAGGCCACAGCGCCAGCCCCTGGTTACTCTACTTTTGATCCAGCTTCCTGGCAATGCATCAGGGAAGGCAGCAGATAATGGCCTAAGTGCTTGAGTCCCTGCCACCCAGGGAGCTCCTGGATCCTGGCTTCAGCCCAGTCCAGCCCAGCCCTGGCTACTGCAGGCACTTGGGAAATGAATCAGCAGGTGGAAGCGTGCTTTCTGTGTCTCTCCTTTTCTTGTCACTCTACCTTTTAAATAAATATGTAAGTGTAAAACAATTTGGGAGCCAACATTGTGATGCAGCAGGTAAAGCAGCTGCCTGCGACACTGTCATCCCATAAGGGTGTCAGTTTGAGTCCTGGTTGATCCTCTTCTGATCCAGCTCCCTGCTAATGTACCTCAGAAAGCAGTAGAAGACGGCCCAAGTGCTTGGGCCCCTTCACCCATGTGGGAGACCAGGAAGAAGCTCCTGACTTTGGGGGGTGAAACAGGAGATGGAATGTCTCTCTCTGTAACTCTGCCTTTCAAATAAATAAACCCTTAAATAAATAATTTACTCCCTAGCCCTTTGCAGAATAAGTCTCTCAATCCGTGGCATAGTCTGGTGTGTCACCTGGCATCTGTCTGGTCCAGCATAGGCACCAAGTGGCACAATGCCTTGGGGATGTCTGGCATCAGAATGACCCAGAGACAACCACCACTTCCCTACTTTCAATACCAAAAAAGTGCAAATAACCTACGTGTTCCATAATGTCAGGCTGGATGAATCAATTACAATTTAATAAACAACTCTTAAGCTATTAAAGTGCATAAGAATATATTTAGATGATGACCTAGCAAACAAAGATAATTGAAAAATAAAACAGAGCATTATCACATTAATATGTTAAACATATACTGAGTGAATACTAATGGACACAGAGACAAAATACTAAGATGATCAGGGATTTTTTAAACATTTTTGGTCCCATCTGTATATTCTCAAATGAACTATTTTTTGTATTAATATGATATAAAGTTACTTAATAAAATTAGGGAATTAGATTTTATTTAATTTTAATAATCTAATATTTTTTAAAATGTTTTAAAGATTTATTTATTTATTTGAAAGTCAGAGTTACACAGAGAGAGAAGGAGAGGCAGAGAGAGAAAAAGAGAGAGGTCTTCCATCCGCTGGCTCACTCCCCAGTTGGCCTCAATGGTCAGAGCTACACTGATCCGAAGCCACGAGCCAGGAGCTTCTTCCAGGTCTCCCACGTGGGTGCAGGGGTCCAAGGACTTGGGCCATTTTCTACTGCATTCCCAGGCCATCACAAAGAGCTGGATCGGAAGTGGAGCAGCCAAGATTTGACCCAGCGCCCATATGGGATGCCGGCACTGCAGGTGGATTTACCTGCTATACCACAGTGCCAACTCCTTAATAATTTAATGTTAAGACTACTTTTGACTCTAAGATAATACAGTACTGAAAGAATTATTCTTCCAGGGTTCCACATTGAGTCAGTTCTTCAGTTTACACCAAATCTTCATGCCAATCCCTCAGTACCTATGGTTGAAGTGGGAAGAGGGGCAGGGTACCAAGTCCATCTTTTAGGGGCACAGGAAGTTGAGAAGAGATGATCAGGGCCCCAGCCCTAATTGCATGTCCCCAGCACACTTAAGCCTAATTAGCACTCATTCAGTGAATCTAAGATCACACAAGGAAAATAATTAGCACAAAATTAAAATATCGACTTCTTATGGCTGTTGAACTTTACTGACAACTTCTGGTCTAGCAGAAAGGTCGAGGAGTTCAGCAGGTCCCAGCTACTTTCTTTCACTCTGCCTAGTGATAAGTATGCGATATCATGTACTCATCTAAGTTACTTCCCTCTGGGTCAGCGTGTGGCACACTGGGTTAGCCGCTGCTTGCAATGTCGGCATCCCATTGGAGCACTGGCTCAAGTCCCAGTTGCCCTGCTTCCAATCCAGCTCCCTGCTAATGCATCTGGGAAAGCAGTGGAAGATGGTCCAAGTAGGTGGGCCCCTGCCACCCACATGGGAGACCCGGATGAAGTTCCTGGCTCCTGGCTTCAGCTTGGCCAAGACCTGGCTGTTGTGGCCACGTGGGAAGTGATCCAGCAGATGGAAGATCTCTCTCTCTTTCAAATTAGTAAGTAAATCTTTTAAAAAAAATACATAACTCCCCTTGATAAAGCTTTCCAGGGCCACTGTAGAAAGCAAGAGTGAGAACAGTTAGCTTCTTACTGAGGAAGACACTCAGCAGGGCCCTGCCTACCCACCCCCAACCAGCAAATGGCAAAGGTGAGGTATGAAACACATTATTCATTTCTGTAACAAATTAGAAATCATATATATGATCTATAATTAGGTTCCCCGTGTTTCCAGATGAAAAACAATGACACGGTTTCCTATAGAGATTGTGGGTGGACCAGTTATTCTTTATCCTGTACAGGACATTGACTTCGTAGGTATAATTACATTAGGTTCATAAACACATTTCTAGCCAATGTATAATTTGTGTTATGTGACATATTCCAGAACCAAATTCTTAGATGATTTACAGACTGTCTGCACTCGACTACATGTCCTTTATCAAAAGCCCTGTTTGGGGGAAGGTGAAAATCTGTAGTGTAACAGCTACAGAAAGGAAGCCAAGAACACACCACACAGTTCCTGATGCATCGGCTTTCTCAGCACCTCTCCTACAGGGCAGCTGTATCCGCCGGGGTTTGCATCGATAAAGAGAAATCCCATTTTGTGCCTGACACTAGACTCATACCTCTTCTCCAGTTGAACTTGAGGTTTTGTACTTTGGGCACGCTGGGTTGTCTCGGCGGCGGCAGCGGCTGTACCCGACTGGCACCTCCATGGCTGATGGGCCCTCGAGCTGCCATGCACCGCTGTGACAAAATTAAAGTGCTAGCATGAAATCTAGCTGAACAGTAATTTCTTTTTGAGAGGTCCTCGGGGCATAATTCCTGGCTTTAAACTTTAAAGAGATGCGACGGCAGAGGTGATTTGCTAGCATTGCTCTGCAGGCGGGTAAAGGCACTTAAGGCCTCTCCAAGGGGCTGGGGTGCAGGGTCGCTCCCCTCGCACGGAGCAGGAGCAGCTGCACGGAGGCTTTCCCGAAACCGCATACACCTCCTCTCTCCACCTGGGCCAGACTTTGTTCCCATCCCTCATGAGAACCACAGCACATTCTAAACACTGCTAACGGGCAGAGGCAGCTTGGATGACAGGTGAGGGGCTTGCAGAACAGGTAGTGAGCCACTGACTCAGGGAATTAAAACTGGGCCAGTTTTCAGTAAGTTATGGATCTCACTCCTGCCGCCAAGTCTTCTCAGGAAAGCACCTGTGCTGAGAACCCCGGTGTTGCCCTTGGACCCTGACAAGGACGGCCTCTGCTCCACAGGGCCCACTCTGGCCCTCCTCCCATTGCACCCCAGCTGTGGGGCATGTGGGCTTTCAAGGCCATGGGGACACGCCTCCCCCATAGTCCCTGCCCAACGTCCCACACCAAGCTCCCAGGAGCCGGGACTCCAGACTTCTCTGCCCTGTCCCCACAGCCCCACGCCCACTTCTAGGGTCTGCATAGGCCTCTATTCCATCCTCCTGAGGGCAGATCATGCCATCTGTATAGGCGATGGTTAGCCAGAAGGGTGTGCAAGGGGTGGCTGTTGTAGGGCCAAGAATGGAACTGGGATGTGCAGACTGGAGCACTCGTGTGTGCACACAAGACACATCACCCAGGAAAAAGCTGGCGCGAGGCTGAGGAGCAGGGAAGCAGGGTTGCAGGCAGCTCTCCCGAGGCCTCCACATTTCTGCAGGAACCCTGGAGAGTTCGAGAACTTGCCCTTCCAGGCTGTTGTGAAGGCTCATTTGTCAGTGTGGGAGCACAGAGCCTATGCTACAACGTGTTAGCCTGCCACCTGACATGTCATTTATGTGGCTCTCTGGACACACTGACCTGGGACCCACAGGAGTCAGTGGTAGGCCTGGGTGGAGGAGACCATGTGCCACACTTGGTTGTAGCATGAAGAGTGGTGGGTTTTACAAGCACAATGAAATTCCACTGGAGCCCTAGCGTAAGTACGTGGGACAGTGGTCACCACTGCACCCCACGCTCTACACAGGACCTCCAACTCCATTCTCAAGCCAGCAGGTGAGAAACCAGCTTGAAACCACTTTCCTCTCCCCTCCTCCTCCAAGCAGAGATGTCCCGGTGAGGAATTCTGACTGCAGAGCAAGCAGACCTGTCTCTGACTCCTGCCGTGTCACTTACTAGCAACGTGACCTGGCGCCAGGGTGAAAGCTGGGCCTCACCTTCCTGTTTTAAAATGATACTGGGAATGATGTTGTGGCACAGCAGGTTAAGCTGCCGCCTATAGCACTAGCATTCAAGTCCTCGCTGCTCCACTTCTGATCCAGCTCCCTGCTATTGTGCCTGGGAAGGCAGCAGAGGGTGGCACGAGTGATTGGGCCCCTGCACTCACTTGGGAGACTGGGAAGAAGCCCCTGGCTCCTGGCTTTGACCCGGCGAAGCCCAGAGTGTTGCAGGCCATTACAAGAGCGAGTAGATGGAAGACCGCTCTCTCTCTCTCTCCTCTCCCCTGTAATTCTGCCTTTGAAATAAATAAAAAATAAATCTTTTAAAAAAATGATGGGGGCTGGTGCAGTGCCATAGCGGGTAAAGCTGCTGCCTGCAATGCCAGGATCTCATAGGAGTGCCAGTTCCAGACTCAGCTGCTCCTCTTCCAATCCAGCTCTCTGCTGTGGTCTGGGAAAGCAGCAGAAGATGAACCAAGTCTTTGGGCCCCTGCACCTGCGTGGGAGACCCAGAAAAACTCCTGGCTCCTAGCTCCAGATCAGCCCAACTCTGGCCATTTGGAGAATGAACCAGCAGATGGAAGATCTCTCTCTCTGCCTCTCTGTTAACTCTGGCCATTTGGAGAATGAACCAGCAGATGGAAGATCTCTCTCTCTGCCTCTCTGTTAACTCTGCCTTTCAAATAAATGAATAAATCTTAAAAAAAAAAAAAAAAGGATGTATCTTGCTGCTGGGATTCCTGTGAGGGTGAAAGCAGATGAGACAAGTGACGTACCCTGTAGTGTCTACCTCGTGATGCGTGCTGGCACTATTTCCACTCGTAAATTTCTAGAGTATAGGAATTACACCTGCTCTGAGGTTTTTTTTTTTTTTTAATCACCCAGCATACCTATGAGATATAGTTATCTCCAGGCCACCTAATTTCCAACTTTCCAGATTGCACAGCTTCCCAGTGGAACCAATTTATGGGAGCCTGTGTTGAACAATCCTCACTAACTCAAAGTGCAAGTGGAGAGATTGACATAAAGAAGTTCGATTCCACTCAAATGCGGTCTCATAGCAACACCCTTGTCCTTTAGACAAGTCTAATTCTGAACTTCATGATGAGATTTCACCAGGTTGTTAGTCATGCTGCCATGTCCCCAGTTCCTTAGATGGATGAAGCTACACTGGGTTCCATGAGGTATGGAGAAGAAAACTTAGACATTCTGGAATTTGATGGCTGGTAAAGAGATTTCCTCCTGTGAATCTAAAAAACGAAAAAAAGGAGGGAGAGGAATTTGGGGTGGGACTAGATTCTCCCATGAGTGTGTCAGGATTTCCTGTTACAAGCGTGGAGCTGGTGGGTCTCGCTTTAACTATTGCTATGACCTCTACTTATAACATTCTCTTCTCCACGACTGACTGAATTTCAGAGGAGGGGGAAGCCACTAGTGAGGGTCTTTTCCATTCAGGATTCAGTGTTAACACATTCAACCCACAAGGTCACCTCTACATACCTCCTCGAGTGAGCTGAAGGTTCTAGAACAACAAAGACCGTCTCCCACCAAATGATCAGTGTCTGTCTAGCTACAGGAGTTTAAATAAGGAGTCATTCAAAGGACCAGCTGAGGCCGGCGCCACGGCTCACTAGGCTAATCCTCCGCCTAGCGGCGCCGGTACACCGGGTTCTAGTCCCGGTTGGGGCGCCGGATTCTGTCCCGGTTGCCCCTCTTCCAGGCCAGCTCTCTGCTGTGGCCAGGGAGTGCAGTGGAGGATGGCCCAGGTGCTTGGGCCCTGCACCCCATGGGAGACCAGGAAAAGCACCTGGCTCCTGGCTCCTGCCATCGGATCAGCGCGGTGCACCGGCCGCAGCGCACCAGCCGCCGCGGCCATTGGAGGGTGAACCAACGGCAAAGGAAGACCTTTCTCTCTGTCTCTCTCTCTCACTGTCCACTCTGCCTGTCAAAAAAAAAAAAAAAAAAAAAAAAAGACCAGCTGAGACCCTGAAGAGACCCAGCACCCGTTGGAGGAGGCCCTGCAGGTGTAGGCAACACTGTGTAGACAGCATGTGTTCTGGAGCCAGAGATCCGGGCAGAAATCCCACATGGGACCAACAAGGAACACACTGTGCTTGGGCGGCTCACTTTTCTCATCTGTAAAGGGGTGATAAGGCCAGCCTTGCAGGGCTGCTATGAGTACTGGGGGTGGGGGTGGGGGGGCCCTTTGTCCCTCGTCAAGAACAGTGCCTGGCACACTGCATGTGGTTAGGCAAAGAGGTTAAGAACTCCCAAGAGTACAAACTGGCCAGCTTATGAATTAAGCCAGGTGTTTCTGCCCACTCTCCTTATATAGTTATCAATAAAAGTCATCAAACTGAGAGAGACAGGAAGGAAAGCTGATGATGATATAAAAAAACAGAATTTCCTAACTCCTGGACAAACCTGATAGGTGAGTCACTAAAAATACACTCATAACTTAAGAAGTCTAGGGGCTAAAATAAATAAAACTGAGCATTTAAAAAAAAAAAACTTCAGGGGCCAGCACTGTGGCACAGCGAGTTTAAAGCCCTGGCCTAAAGTGCCGGCATCCCATATGGGTGCCGGTTCTAGTCCCGGCTGCTCCTCTTCCCATCCAGTTCCCTGCTATGGCCTGGGAAAGCAGTAGAAGATGGCCCAAGTCCTTGGGCCCCTGCACCCGCGTGGGAGACCCGGAAGAAGCTCCTGGCTCCCGGTTTCGGATCAGCCCAGCTCCGACCATTGCGGCCAATTGGGGAGTGAACCAGTGGATGGAAGACCTCTCTCTGTCTCTGCCTCTCCTCTCTCTGTGTAACTCTGACTTCCAAGTAAATAAATAAAATCTAAAAAAAAAAAAAAGGATATAATTCATATATACAGGGGAACTTCAAATGTTAGTGGGAAGTAGAATTAAAAGATAAGCTTATTTTGGTGGAAAATGCTTTAACCCATGCAATTTTTTCTAGTATGCATTTTCTATCAATCACAGTATAAGGAGACCTAATTTATATAATACAAATATGGGGTGTGTGGCCCACTCAAGAAGTTCCTCCCTAATTTTGTAATATGTTAAACAGAGTATAAAACTTCACTTTCCCATTTAACTTTGAGAATTCATTTTTAGAATATTACTTATTTTTTAACCTAATGTCAATTCTTTCATATCAACCAAAATAAGTATTATAAATACACCTAAAAATCAGGGTCTGTATCGCAAGTGGCCTTCAAATCTACTGCTATGGTTTCTGAACACTTCCATTTAGTTCCTTAGGAGCAGACGACGGATTGTTTACAGTTCTCGTGCTGGTCCAGGAGCTGGGGTCGGTCAGGGTTGGAGAGCTCGGTGAAGGCCAACAGTAACTCAGTACTTCCTTCTGCATTGGCCTTCCTGTGCTCCCCAGGGTCTTAGTGAGCTGACCCCCACTGTTCACTGGTCCTTATGATTGTTCTAACACAGGCTATGTAACAAGATACCGAGGTTCAGGGTGGAAGCTCTCACTCCCTCTAAGTAGGTGCCAGGCTGATGCACTACGGGAACTTAGAGAAACAAGTCAGGCCGAATGCATTAAATAAGCACCTTCCCCGTTCACAGCTGTGGACACGGTGAGTACCCACTGGGCGCCAGGCATGGTGCTAGGGTGTTCACTCACCTAGCCCCTGCTCATCTCCATGGCACAAGGCGAGGCCTGACTGCTCTCCATGGACATGTCCCAAAGCTCAAGCGAGGCTGGGCTCCCAGCTCAAGGTGCACACAGCTAGGAACACCGCCCTAAGCAGGTGTGTGTGACCCAGCGTTGGTCCCATCAGCTCACCCCGCGGGCCCAACCCACATCCACAGTCTATATCAGAAACGTTGAGGCTGTTCAAGGAGCGCAGGTGATCCCCAATATTTCTAGCAGACACTGGCCCTGGCTGTCCCCACCGGCTAGGGCAGACAGGTGCCCCATCGCCTCCATGGTCAGGGAGGGGGCCGCAGGGCGGACGCCCGCGGTGATGGAGGTGACGACCGCGCCCCAGTCCTCTCGAGGGCAGTCCCTTGAAGGTTCTTTCCCTCTGGAACCCCCACCCCCACCCCCAACCTGTTACTACACCCCTGCTAGGGCTACGGCCAATCTGCTGACCGACGGACTCCCTCCCTGCGGCTTCCCGGGGAAGCCAGTGCTCCCCTCGTCCCTCCTCCAATGGGAGGGCCCGTCCCTGGAGTGAGCGGTCCACTGCCCACCCCCACCCCCAAGCCCCTGGCCAGGGGTCCCGGCCTCGGTGGTGGCCGCCACAGACCCACTTACACGGACAGCGGAACAGGGCGCCCGCAGCTCGCAGGGCCGCAGCCATGTTTGTGCCGGCTGAAAGCATTTCCGGGGCAGCCCGAGCCCGGGACCGGGGTTCCTCGCAGCAGTGCGCTCAGGTACCGGCCCAACAGAAGCCGAACCCAGGGGGGGTTCCCCCGCGAGCCCCAGTCCCTTATCCCGCGCGGCCGCCCCTTGCTCCCTCGCTCATTGGCTACCTACCTGGTCGGGGCGGGGACTCTGGGGCGGGGCCAGACGGGAACACGCCCCTGGCGTAGAGCCCGCCCTATGGCACGCTCCCATTCGCTGCCAGGAAGCGTGGTTCCTGGGGCGGGACAAGAGGGGACACGCCCCTCGCGGAGAGCCCGCCTTACTGGAGCACTCCGATTCGCTGTTTTGGGGAGGCGTGGTCCGGAGGGCGGGTCAGACGAGGACACGCCCCTCGCGGGGAGCCTGTCCGTGCTGGGGCCCGCCCCTACATGAGATAAGGCTGCGCTGTTGGCTCAACCACTACCATGGATGTCAGGGCACTGGACTCCTGGTTGTGCTGGACGGATGCCTTGGTGGCATCTGCCAAGCTGGCCAAAGCAGGAGCCGCGGCCACGACTCAGCAGGGGGCTTTCTCAACGTGCCTGCTGCTACTCCTGCCGCTTAGGTGTGGGATGCTTTTGCCTCAGTTCTCCAGTTTGCCTGCATAGTCACGCACAAGTGTGCATTACACATTTATGTCACATTCCGTTTCTTTGCATCACCGCTACGCAGCAGCGCTTGCCGGGTGACACTAGAAATGCAAAGGCCAGCCTGGCGGGTGCATTTCCTGAAGGGAGAGTTTGATGAGGTTTGTCTGTACCCTACTGGAACACGCACCCTCCAACTCACCCACAGAGGTTGCAGGGAGCCAGGCACACCCCCCTCGTGTCTAACCATCCCCACCCATCTGCCAGCTCCCCCTGTCCATAAATGTTCACAGCATGGCAGAGTGCAAGACCAGAAAGGTCTCAGGAATCACTCACTGAACAATTATTGAACACCTCCTGTGTACACTGAGAAAACAGCAGTGAACACGGCCAACAGGGGACTCACAAGAGGGTTAGGGGTCGTACAGAAATAAGTACAATATGCACTAGGGGTCTTCAAAAACTAACGGACAGTGAGCATTAAGAAAGAACTATGCATGAATTCCACTGTTTTTTTTTTCTCTAGAAAAGACACTTTTAATTCCATTTTCCACGAGCTTCTTTGTAATATTTTGAACGATGGACCGTCATAGAGAAGAATGAGCAAGGTTGGGGAGTGAAGAGATGCCAACTCAGGGGCTCAGAGACGCCTCCCTGCAGCTCAGGCTAAGGCCTGAAGGAAGAAGGAGGGCCAGGGGCACGCCAGGCGGAACATTCCATTGAATTAGCCTCTTGGCTATTACGGTTTCCTTTCGGTTATAAGCACAACAGAAGATGTCAAATTAAATGGATTGCCTTTCATATGCTCTACCAGATCTTAAATTCGAGCAGATGTTCCCTGAGAAAAGGAGAGCAAAACTTGCCCCAGGGATCAAACCACCTAACATTTTGCTAATTATAAAATCTCATAACAAAAACTGTATCGGGTTTTTTTTAATTTATTTATTTGAGAGGTAGAGTTACAGATAGAGGAGAGAAAGGCCTTCTATTTGCTGGTTCAGTCTCCAGATGACCGCGATTGCCAGAGTTGAGTTGATCCGAACCCGGAGCCCAGAGCTTCTTCCGGGTCTCCCATGTGAGTGCAGGAACCCAAGCACTTGGGCCATCTTCTGCTGCTTTCCCAGGCCATAGCAGAGAGCTGGATCAGAAGAGGAACACCCAGGACTTGAACTGGTGCCCATATGGGATGTCGGCGCCAGAGGTGGAGGCTTGGCCTACTATGCCACAACTCCAGCCCCAAATCTGTCAATTGTAAATGGCCCTTTCAAGAGGTGAGCTTTATGGAAAATCTACTTCTCTACCAAAAGCCTGAACCCGTTTCTTCTAAGTGAACCATAAAGACAGCATACTTAGCAATGCTGTGCTAGCAGATGTGTGGACGAGACCAGAGAACTGACAAGGGCAGGGAGCTTGGATGTGTGCGTTAGATGAACTGTTCTCAGTCACCTCTGGGAGGCCCCAGGTCAATCACCCCCGCCCTCCTGGCCTTGGGCCCCTCCTGCTAGCGGGAGATAACGGGCTTCTGGCCCCTCCTGGAGAAAGGCTAATGATTAGTGAGGAGGCATCAGGTACCAAGTCCTATAGGCTCAACGTCGACGGTGAGGACAGGTTAACTGTGGACCTGACCAGATGGAGGCAGGAGCTATCCCGCAGGCTTTATTAAATATATCAACATCATATTTTTAAAAGCAAATTCACACCATTTCATTCATTTTATTCACAGCTTGTACTTGCATTTTTACTGTCTTTTAAAAACTCATTCAAAAATCCCTCAGATCTAAAACCTCCTAAGGAGTCATAACTGAAAACAGAACATCATATTTTTCCCCAACAGAGGGTACCATAGCAATCCTTGTTTCTAGTCGGTGGCTTTTCTATTCCAAACATCAGCTAGAGCAGCTTTCCAACAAGTGTTTACGATCTTCTGAAATGAAAATATAGAATATGCTTTAAAGCTGTCATTAAGCACAGTCCTTAAGCCACAGATTGTGAACTCCCAATACAAGTTGCCTAAGAAAGCTGAAAAAGCCCTTGAGAGGCAAAAAAAAAAAAAAAAACTTTGCAAGATTATATGGGATTCATATACCAGTGTACTTCAAAAAGTTCATGGGAAAATGGAATTAAAAGACAGGGTTTGGGGAGGCATCGTGGCCCAGCAGGTTAAGCCATCACTTGGGACGCCTCCCTCCCATGTCAGAGTGCCTGGTTCAAGTCCTGGTTACACTTCTCCCAATCCAGCTTCCTACTAACGCACCTGGGAGGCAGACAATGATGGCTCAAGTACCTGAGTCCCAGCCATCCACATAGGAGACCCAGATGGAGTCCCTGGCTCCTGGCTTCAGCCTGGCCTCGCCTGGCTGTTGTAGGCATTTGAGGAGTGAATAAGCAGATGAAAGATGTCTTTCTCTCTCTCTCTCTCTCTGCCTTTTAAATAAATAGATAAGTGAATAAAATACAAGGTTATTTTGATGCAAAACTTCTTTGAAAAATATAATGTGCATTTTCTATGAACTTTTTGAAGATCCTTTGTATACATAGATCTCCAATTTTTCAGCAAAATAAACTTTTTGAGTTTTATTTATTTTCCTTTTATTTGAAAGGTAGAGAACAAGAATCTCAATCTACAACAGCCAGGGCTGGGCCAGGCTGAAGCCAGGAGCCCCACTGACCTGTGTGGGTGACAGAGGCCCAACTATTTGAGCTGCTGCCTCCCAGGGTGTGCATTAGCAGGAATCTGGAACGGAAGTGGAGCCACTACTTGAACCAGGCACTCTGATATGGAATGCAGCCATCCCTACTAATGGCTCAAATGCTGTGTCAAATACCCTACAGATTTATTATTTATTTGAAAGGCAGAGTTAGAGAGAGGGAGAGACAGAGACGAGAGAGAGATCTTCCATCTGCTGACTCACTCCCAAGATGGCCACAATGGCCAGGGCTGGACCAGACAGAAGTCAGCAGCCAGGAGCTTCCTCCAGGTCTCCCAAGTAAGCGGGGGCCCAAGCACTCGGGCCATCTCCTACTGCTTTCCCAGATGCATTAGCAGGGAACTAGACTGGAAGTGGAGTAGCTGGGACTTGAACCAGCACCACAGGTGGTGGTTTACCTGATATACACAGTGCCAGCACCTTTAATTCCTTTAATAATGAGCTTTTTGAAGTACTCTCATGTATATAATTGCATTTTTTTCTTACACATCTTTGGAAAAAATCATGCCAATTCCATTAGCAAACAGAAAGCTACAGGCACCGTGTGTGGGCTGTCTCACACAAGCAGCACCTCTGCCCCGGTGACTTAATCAGTGAGGAAAGCTGCCACAGACAGCCCTGGCCCATCAGCCTCTGATCCTAAACAAAATGAATTTGTTGGCTTCAGCTCGATGCTTCAGGGAAGCGGGGCTTGCCTTTACCCATTATTTGCACTGACTGGCAACTCTGAGCTACACAATCCAAATTTAGATTACTCAACTCTGTCTCCTTAATCAGAAAAAGAACAGGGTGGGGCGGGGGGGGGGGGTGGTGAGGTGACGTGTTCAGCACAAGAGAAACAGTGGCTGCGTGTGACAAACGGTGAGAAGCCTGATCGATGCTCCCCACAACTGCTTTATGACAGAGGCCACCAAATCCAGCCAACATGATGTGCATTTGACTGACTTAGTGATGGGCTTATCAGACCATCCACACATACTTACTGAGTGTCTGCATTACAGCAGGCAGCATGGATGATCAAAGAGTGAAAAGGTAGCTCATCTGTTTATGAAACAAGCCCTTCTATGTGTGGAGTCACTTTACATCAGCCATATAAGGTGCACTGGCACACAGCAAAGAAAGGGGCAGTCTCTGCTGTCACAGAACTGCCTTTCTAGAAGACTGTTTCACAACAAATGCAAAAGATGCATGTGGGGACTTCAAAAAGTTCGTGGAAGACGAAATTAAGTGACAAGTTCATATTGATGCCAAAAATAATTGAAATCTACGTATAGCTTTTTCATGATACTCATTTCCCATAAACTTGGTAAAAATGCCTTGTATGCATGGCTTTCAGATTTTTTTTGCACCAAAATAACCATGTTTTGTTTCATTTTTCTATGAAGTTCTTGAAATATCCTTTTATAACGTAATGTCAGGAATGGCCAGGCCATGAAGAGGCACAGAGGTGACCAAGGAATGGAGTGGGCCCGGAACTGCTAGTTTCGGTAGTGCAGGCAGACGTAGCCTCTGCAAAGATGGCCTTTCAGCAGGGGCCTGCAGAGACGGAGGGAGATGGGGCAGGGCGGGGGGGAGAGTAATGGTTTGCAGCTGAGGGACCAGCCAGGGCTGGGGGATGCATTTGAGGTGTGCATTAGTTTCCTAGACTGCTGGGAACAAAGTGCCACAACCAGGAAGAAAAGTGTTGTCGCCAGTTCTGAAGGCTTTACTAATCCAAGATCCAAGAGCGCAGGGCTGTGCTCCCTCTGAAGCTGTGGGGAGAATGCTTCCTCTCCCCTTCCTGCTCCCAGTGATGCCCCGAGATCCTGACATGCCTGCCCTGTGGCTGCATCACCTGTCCCTGCCTCTGTTGTCACATGCATGCCGTCTTCCCCTCTCACAGATGCCAATCAGTGGATTAAAGCTCTATCCTAATAACTTCATTTTAACTTGAAGACTTGTGCAAAGAACCTTTTTCCAATAAGGTCACCTTTTCAGGTACCAGCGGTTAAAATGTCAACATATTGGGGCCGTTGCTGCAGTGCAGCTGGTTAAGCCACTGTCTGCAGTGCCGGCATCCCAAATGGGCCCTGGGTTGTGTCCAGCTGCTCAAGTTCTGATCCAGGTTCCCTACTAATGTGCCTGGGAAAGCGGCAGAAGATGGTCCAAGTGCTTGGGACCCTGGACCCGCGTGGGAGACCCAGAAGTTCCTTCCTCTTAGTTTTGGCCTGGCCCAGCCCTGGCCATTGCAGCCCTTTGGGAAGTGAACCAGAGGTAAACCGCCACCTGTGATGCTGGTTTGAGTCCCAGCTGCCCCACTTCTGGTATAGTTCCTGGGAAAGCAGCAGGTGGCTCAAGTCCTTGGGCCCCTGTACCCACATGGGAGACCTGGAAAAAAACTGTCTCTCCCTCTCTGTAATTCTGACTTTCAAATAAATAAATCTTGAGAAAAAAAAATAAAAAGCCAACCCATTTTGGGGGGACACAACTCAACCAGCGGCAGGGATATTAGAGAACAGCAGGAGGCCATGTGGATACCCCCCCAACGCAGGATTTGATTTCCCAGTTACTTTTCTCCCCTCCCTGGAGCGCTGGGCAGTTGGAGAGCCTCTGTCCTTCTTGGGGCGAGTGGGACAGTCTCCTGGATTTCCTTTCACAGAGGGTCGGGGCTCTGGCCCTAACTGCAGGGCCATTCGAGGGGCCGGGTATATGAGGAGGCCACCGTGCTTAGGATGGAGCGAGTCCTTTCGGAGGGTTATAGTCTGGGGAAACTCACACACACAAAGGCCTCAGTGCCTTCCTCTGGGTTCAATTTCCAGCCCTAACCTTCAGCTCTCCCTCTGAGCCCCATCCCTTAATTCCGATGCTCTGAGATGTCCCATTCACGCTCAGCTAGGATTTAGGGAGCAGAGTACTGTCTAGCCAACGTGTTTATGGAAGGGGGACGGGAGGCTAGCAGATGCTTCCCCAGCTACCACCTGGGAGATGAGGAAGCCGCTCCCCCAGGTGGGTTAGAACTACTCGGAGGGCCGGATAGGAGGGTGTTGACGTGGGAGACCCCGGGGCGACAGACCAGCTAATGAGAAGCAGAACGACGGCCATGTGGCCCCAGAAGAGCCTGAGACCTACACTCTGTTAAGGACATGGACCCCTAAAGGCCACAGGAGTCAACAGTCAGTGAGAACAGCAGCCTGTCCAGGGCCAAGCTCTGGGGAAGGCAGCTGTTAGAAGGCTGTTAGAGAGGGCAGCCAGGGAATGTGCGGGGGAGAGGCCACAGGTCCATGTGAGGGGTGTGGAGGGGAGGGCAGTGGAAATGAAGACAGCACAGAGACAGACAGTGGCAAGCAGGAGGACAGGAGGGGACAGGTAATTGGCAGCCAGGAGATCAGGGGGAGGTGGAATTAGAATCGGCAACTCTAAGACTTCGAGCCTCGGGGGAGTCAGAAGCACATTCATCAGCCCAAGAGCTGGCTTGAGACAGAGCTGAACGTGCAGCTGTAGTGCTGCGGACCTCATCCTGTTTTGTCTCTAACTGAGCACGCCTTACGTTGTAGGAAGGACATGGCCGGCGCCGCAGCTCTCTTGGCTAATCCTCTGCCTGCAGCGCTGGCACACCGGGTTCTAGTCCCAGTTGGGGCGCCGGATTCTGTCCCGGTTGCTCCTCTTCCAGGACAGCTCTCTGCTGTGGCCCAGGAGTGCAGTGGAGGATGGCCCAAGTGCTTGGGCCCTGCACCCGCATGGGAGACCAGGAGAAGCACCTGGCTCCTGCCTTCGGATCGGCGCAGCGCCATTTGTGGGGTGAACCAACGGAAGGAAGACCTTTCTCTCTGTCTAGCTCTGCCTGTCAAAAAGAAAAAAAAAGGACAAGCACGTGGCTGTGTCCAATGGGTTTGGTGCTCACCTATGGAGAAATGATGGAAAACAACCCTGCAGTTGTCTCAGTGCTGGCACTGTCAGGTCCAGGATGGAAATAAAGCCCCCCACCACGCCCACCCCAGGAAGCTTATGTGCAGAGAGAGCTATAGAAACAAAAGCCCTCAGGGGGAGGCTGTGAGAACCCCTCCCAAAGGAGGAGCAATCAAACAAGGTAGAAACTGAGTTGCCAGAAATGGCTGAAGGATTTTTAAAGGGGAAGTTGATATTTAAGGGCAGATGCTCTATCAACAATGGGGTTCTGTCCCAATCAACCCACCATACACTGAAAATATCATTAAGACAAGTGTGCATGTCATACACCTATCCCATCAACCATAGTTTGGCCTAGCTTAGCTTAAACATGCCCAGAGCATGTCCATTTTTCACAGTTGAGCAAATCATCTAAGAAAGCTCACTTTTTAATGAAGTGTTGACATCATGGGTAATTTATTGGATATTATTCTGAAAGGCAGAATGACGCATGGGTAAGCTTCTGCACCGTCAGGAAGTCGGTTATGAAGATGAACCATCGCAGGGCCCGTGCTGTGGCGCACAAGGTTAAGCCTCCGCCTGCGGTGTCTTATTGCATTTATAAATCTACATTTAAATATTTACTTCACGAAAAAGACGACGATTAACAAATGCAAGAGGTCTGAACTAATGAGACAAAAACACTTCCACTTTAGGAAAATTAAGCCAGCAGAGAGTTTTGGCATGTGTCCATTTATTGATTGCTGGGAATACAGCCTATTGAGAATACACGGCATGCATCTGGGGGGGAAATTAACCAAATCTGAAGCGAAGTCACTCAACAAGCCTGCTGTGAGTTAATAAGGTAGCACAGAGCGCACACGAGGGCACGGTGGGGAAGACGCGGCCACGCTCGGCTGCGAACTCCTCCGGAACTCACTGAACCCTAACTACTCGGGGATGATCAGGAAGGAGAGGAGAGCACTTGCCTCTGTAGTGACGTGGGAGGCTGTGACTTAAAGCACACCCCCCCCTCCCCCGCAACCAGTTATGCTCTTACTTCATGTTCTTCCAGCAAGTCCATCTTTTACTATTTCTTCCATGTCAATTCACAGGCCTTGGAATTCTAAGCAGCTATATGGACTTAGAAGAGTAATGACTGATGTCAAGACTATCTCCATTTGATTCCAACTTCTAGTGCTTGGTTATACCCTGTTCTGATACTAGATTTTTATGCCCTATTGCCAAATTCTCCCCCCACCAAGATGTTTCTTATAACTCACTGACACCAGAAAATGATAGAAACCAAATTCCAGTTACTGCTAAGAGGATGGAAAGGTTAAGTTACTGGAATGTCTTAAGCCATAATTAAGAACTGTTTAATTATATATCCGGTACATAGAACACAATGACTAGAGCCTGTAATTGGATAAAATGCTGAAACGGATCCATAACTACAGAACTCCATGCCACTCGTTTCTTCCAAACTTTGCAATGAATACTCTTTTTCTTCAAATGACAGCAACGCTGCTTGATGTTCAAGCAATATGGACGACTTTTCATGGTAAGAGGAATCAAAAACAGAGAAAAACAAATAGTTACAGGCCAATGGGACAGAAGAGGGACGATTTGGCTTTCTGTTTTTTCCTTTTGGAAAGAGGCAGTCTGCTCCTTGCACGAACGGAGTTCCTTCGTTTATGCTGCAGGAGGACTCGGTCAGGGCCTGCAGCGCTGCACAAACCGAGGGTACAGGCACACGTCCCGGATGTGGTACCGGTTCAGGATCCAGGTTAAGAACCGCTCCAAGCCCAAGCCATAGCCTCCATGAGGACATGTCCCGTATTTTCTCTATGTCAAAATAAGAAGGGGACAGGGGAGCAATAAAGGCTTAGTGTAAAATTTCATCTAAGTTACAGGAGCTAGCTCACGATGGTTAAGAATCCAACTTTGACTCTGTGTGACTTCAAGAACCAACAGAAAGAAATAATTCAGTATGAAAAGTAAATGGGGGATTAAGTGCCCCGCAGGGAAGAAGTATCTGTTTTCCAGAAGAAAGCGAAACACAGTACCAGATACTGGTAGGCTCTAGCGACATTTTTAAAAATCAAAGCAAGGAGCAAGGGCCCCAGTTAAGGTTTTCACAGGAATTTAACACAGAACTTAGCCAAGACAAAATTGGCAATACACATGTGCCACAACTATAACCACAAAACTGAATATGGTTCAAACACCAAAGTACTACCCCCAACTCCTCCCTTTAAAAACTCTCAATGACACAGAAGTAGTACAATGAATAAATTTTAGAGAATGTTGAAAAACGTTTTTACCTGATCTGTGTACCAGTAGTAGGGAGCGGGGTCAATCCCTTCTCTCTTATAACCTGCCAGCATTTCTTCACTATCCCAGATACGCATCGAGCCTCCCACAATCTCACCAACGTTGGGCATCAACACGTCCACCTTTAAACACAAGTCCAGAGTAAAGTGCACAGTTACCAACAGCAGTGCTCTACAGGGGAAATGAAAATCACAATTAAACTCCTAGAGCGAAACGAAGACTGGGATTAATGCAAAATTCAAACACTAGTCTAATTTAACAAAGCATTCCAACCCCACTCAGGAGAGGAAAAAAACCCACTTCTTGAAATTTACATTTATGGTGAACTATTTGCCAAGAGCCGTATCTTATTCCAAATGATAGCGCCCACCCCTTTAAAGAGTAAAATCGCTAATATTCTACCACCACTGACAGATTCAGTGAGGCGGGAGTCCTCAGGGCATCGCTGCATATAGAAGGACTTGATCTCCACAGGAAATCGACACAGCAGGATGGGTTCATTAATGGTGTCTGTCATCAGCCTCTCAGGAGCTTCTGGGATATCCTGAGGTCAGACAAGACTTCGTTAACATCCACAACTCCAAATCCAACCAGGCAGAAGTAGCCGTTTCACCCCATACCAACATGCCACGACCCGAAACATGAACCCACATTTGCATTAGGAGCCATATCTTCACGAAAGAAATCAAGACATTAAAACACACACACACACACACACACACAGTTATAGTGGCCGGTGCTGTGGTATAGCAGGTGCACTGCCGACATCCCATAGGGACACCAGTTCAAGTCCCAGCTGCTCCACTTCCAATTCACATTCTCTGCTACAGCCTGAGAAAGCAGTAGAAGGTGGCCCAAGTCTTTGGGCCCCTGCACCTGCGTGGGAGACCTGAAAGAAGCTTCAGGCTCCTGGCTTCAGATCAGTACAGCTCCGGCCATTTGGGGAGTGAACCAGCAATGAAAGACCTCTTTCTCTCTGCCTTTCAAAGACATAAATAAACCTTAAAAACAAACAAAAAACCCCACGATTATAAAATGAAGTGTGAGAAGATCTTCTCTTCTCCAGAATAACTCAAGCACCATGCTGTTTGAGGAATGACAAAAGAAAACCCCGACACCTCAGCTGTGAGACCCCAAGCAGCCGTGTCCAGTGGCCCGTTCGATAGAGTCCACTCTCTAGGTCCTAAAGCATAAGGTCACTGTGGAATGCTCCAGAATATCGCTGACCTGCACAGAATATGGTACTGAGCACTAACCTTTAAAGTCTCCTGTTCCCTGCACTTTCTCATACTGAAATGATTACGCCTTCGGTGCTGCTAAGACACAGTTGTAAAACCAGCAACCCATGTCACACTCCTATGTACATCCACCCTGGATTAGTTAGCCAAGGCATGCTGGGTGATGATAAATCAACTTCTTTCTTAAAGACATCTTTCAGTAAACTACAAATAAATTCAAGCTAAAACTGAACTCCTGTCTCAGTAAAACTGATGGCAAGAACTGGACAAGACTCGGTACTGACACAGAGGGGCTGGCACTGTGGCACAGTGGGCAAAGTGGCCACCTACAGCGCTGGCATCCCTTATGGGTGCTGGGTCTAGTCCCGGCTGCTCCACTTCGATCCAGCTCTCTGCTAATGCACCTGGGAAAGCAGTGGAAGATGGCTCCAGTGGTTGAGCCCTTGCACCCATGTGGGAGACCCAGATGAAGCTCCTGGCTTTGGCCTGGCCCAGCTCTAGCCGTTGAGGCCATTTGGGAAATGAACCAGTGGGTGGGAGATCTCTCTCTCTCTGACTCTCCCTCTCTCTCTACTCTGCCTTTCAAATAAATAAATAAATCTTAAAAAAAAAAAAAAAAAAAAAAAAAACTAACACAGAGCTGAGCCATTTGTTTTCAAACTCTGGTCCCAGGAGCCTAGGCTCCCAGAGATATGGAGAGGAAACAGGAATGAGTGGGAGAGCGTGATCTCTTAGCTCATACTGGGATCTCGGCACACACTGGGGCTCAGCCTAAGCTATAATTAGGGGCAGAGGGATCTTTCTGTACACCCCACTGAAGTCTGAAAAACAGGGATCTGCTCTGGGACAAAGGACAAGACACACAGGAAAGCAGGCCCTGAACGTGTCCACAATCTCCACCCCAGTGCACACTGGGAGGGTGGCTTCCAGGCTCAGACAATAAGCTGAGTTTATCAGCGGTACTGGCAGGCATTCCCCAAGGCCTCCGCTCTTGGTTTTGCCTTGAAACCAAGTGTATCGTCTCTGACTCTCCTTCCACACGAGGGAGTTCTAGATCACTGCTGTGAGGGTGGTAGTCACCTGATCCTTTCTCCAGAATAAAGAAACAAATGCAGACACCAGCACTCTGCAAGTAATTCCAAAGGCTTCACCATCTTCTGCAGCACCCCTGCCAGGCTAACGGACCTCGGAAGTCAACGTCAACGAATGAGACGGCCAAGGTGAGAGGGAAGGAAGCGGAAGCTCCCGGTCGTTCACTGAGCACTGGCGGAGAGCCACCCCTCCCAGGCTTATCTACACATGCTAGGTCAAGGAGGCCGCAGGTGCTGGGACTAGCTCGCATCTGAGGATCTGCAGACGACGCCCGCGTTCCTCGCCCTCGAGCCGCAGGCCGCACCGCATCAAGTGCAACGCCACCTTTGAAACACTGATCAGAAGGGAACACGTACTTCTCCAAACTCGTAGAAAGTTCCATCTTCCTTCTTTATATTGTGTTCTTTCAGCCACACGATAGCGTCTGAATAGTTCATCCGCTTGAAAGGGCGTTTCGGGGGCTTAAAGCTCTACAACAGAAAGGAAAAATACAGCATATATAAAGAAACCACTCACACTAACACTTTCATGAGAGAAAAAAGCTATTTACCACTATTATTAAATATCATTTCAGCTAGAAAACCAGATGACTACATTCTTAAGACGGAAAACTTCTTAGGTAAGTTCAAATATTCCAAAATTATTAATAATAATATAAAATCGTAGTCTTCGAAATTTACTTATTTCAATTAAAAAGCTATCAAATCTACAAAAAAAAATGAAGGTGAAGACTTCACTGTCTCCTAGAAATGGATTATCATTTTTAATTTGCAACACACTCCACCTACCGGGTTGAGGTCATACACTATGCTTGCGGCGGGAGACTTCAAGACTCTGTCTACCACATCACAAACCAAGTCCTCCAACCGGTTCAGGAGGTCCTCAAAGGTCAGGAAGGGGCACTCGGCTTCCACGTGAGTGTATCTGAAGAATAGGACACCAGCTCAGAGCTGCTCTTCTCCTTACGTTAAGCTTTTCACAACGTTTTTAACATTGGAAAACTGTCCAGAAAGACAAAATTCCAACCCTGAAATCAATTTCCAACTCTTCCCTTAGTTTTGGACTCCCCTTTAAGTGTGATTTCTTATTTTTTCTTTAACACGTAAATGATTAAAGCAAAGTGAAAAACTTAGGGGTGACGTTAAGAGGCAAAACTTAACATAGTCATAGTCTCCCAATATCTTCAGTGTATCTAATTCTGTGTACAGACATCATTTAACTACATAAAGATTCTTTACAGAAAAGATATTTAAAATAAAGAAATAAATAAGACAGTTTCATACTCAGCCAGATGCCTTCGTGTCCTGGATTGTTCTGCCCTGTATGACTGCGCGATACAAAAAACATCTCCCAGGGCCGGAATGCAGGTCTCCAGGTACAACTGAGAGGACTGGGTCAAAAACGCTTCTTCCCCAAAATAGTCAAGCTTGAAGAGCGTCGCCCCGCCTTCAACCTGCGTCTGCACTAACGTTGGAGGGGTCACCTGTTCACATGGAGGAGGAGGAGTAAATTGCTGCTATTCAAGTTCCAAAACAGCAAACAAGGCAGAGTTTGCAAAGGATGGCGAGCACGCACTTACCTCATAATACCCCCTATCGAAGAAGTGGTCCCTGAAGCACCTGGTGACCACTGAACGAGCTTTCAGGATTTTGGACATGTTTTCTCCCCGGATCATCATGTGTCTGTTGTTCAGCTGCACGTCGACGTCAGACTCTTCATTGATCAAGTTGTCAGCTCCTCCCGCAGGGGCCAGCCCGATCAGTTCCCAGAAGTCACAGCTCAGTTCATGGCCCCCTGGAGCCTAAATTTTTCAGGTGGGTTGGGGAGAAAGATTGGGAGAGAAAAGGAAAAAAACCTTGAACACTACTGAAGATTTTGAGTCAAAATGTTTGGTAAAAATTTATTTCGAGAATCTCATCACTATTAGTACTGCCCTACTAAAAACAGAGACCCAACAATTCAATATAACATTGATGTCTTTACATTTTTACCCAACAATGTTATGTTGCTATTTTTACCCAAAAACTCAGTGTTGTATTGATATTTTTACATTTTTCTTTCAAACACACATATATTTTTAATATAGAAAATAAAATCAACTGTTAATCCCACAAATGGAGTTAACTACTAACTACTTAACATTGTCACATATTATTTCCAGCTTTTGCCCAATAATTTAACATATTTACCTACACTAAAAAACTTAATTTAGAAAAGTTTTACTGAAAACTATTTATCTTTGGGAGATACATACACATATATGTATGGAGTAAATATTCACAAGCTACCATAATAATCCTTGAAAGTAACTTATTTTAAAAGCAACATATCATGGAATATATAATTATCCTTGTGCCAAACACTAGATACCAAGTAATATGATGACAATTCCTCCATTTTGCAATCATATTACATCAAAGCCAAACTCAGTGAACTTGACTGAGACATTCATTTTTAATACAGCTTTTATTCCCTTTCAGGAAGATTTCAAGTCGATTACCACTCTAATTTCCTCCCTCTTGTGGCTATGTGGTACATTTCTTTGTTTGCTTTCTTAGTAATTATAATCACAGCAGTTATCTGAACTACAATTATGAACGATTAACTGCAACTGGTAGGTTACATGCCTGCTGGCTAAAGCATAAACAGCTCCAGGGGCAGGTGTTGTGGCACAGAGGGTAAAGCCAGCGACTAAAACATTGGAATCCTGTATGGGCGCCAGCTCATGTACCAGCTGCTCCACTTCCAATCCAGCTCCCTGCTAATGCACATGGCAAAGCAGCAAAGATGGCCTAAGTGCTTGAGCCCCTGCACCTGTCTGGGAGACTCGGGTGGAGTTTCTGGCTCCTGGCTTCAGGCTGGCCCAGCCCTGGCCCAGTTCTGGCCATCTGGGGAGTGAACCAGAGGTGGAAGGTATCTCTGTCTCTCCCTCTCTCTCTGTAACTCTGCCTTTCAAATAAATACATGTTTTGGTTTGTTTTTTTAAAAATGTATCTTATGGTGACCACACTGAGGCAAAGATGGCTAAGTGGTCACCTAAAGTGCCAGCATCCCATACGTGTTCCAGTTCAAGCTCCGGCTACTCCGCTTCCAATCCAGCTCCCTGCTGATGTGCCTGGGAAAGCAGAGGAAGATGGCCCAAGTGCTTGGGCCCCTGCATCCATGTGGGGGACCCCAAGGAAGCTCCTGGTTTTGGACTGGCCCAGCTCTAGCCATCATGGCCACTTGGGGTATAAACCAATGGATGGAAGATCTCTCTCTCTCTCTGCCTCTACCATTCCCTCTGTTACTCTGCCTTTCAAGTAAAATAAATATATATTTTAAAAAATTACTATTTATTTGACAGAGTGACAGAGAGCTGCTGGTTCACTCTCCACATGCCCACAACAGCTGGGTCTGGCTCAGGCCAAGACCAGGAGGCAGGAACTCCATCAGGATCTCCCACGTGGGTGGCAGGGACTCGGGCCATCATCTGCTGCCTCCAGGCACACTAGCAGGAAGCTGGATAGGAAGTAGAGGCAGGACTCCCTCCCAGGCACCCCAAAGTGGGCTGCTGGCGTGTCAGGGGTGGCCTGACCTGCTGCGCCACAATCCCTGCCCCATTTAATTATGTTTAAAAGAGACCCTCAAATCCCATTCAGAAAGCTGAGGTTGAGATTACTGTGCTGAAATTGGTGGTGGCTTTTATTCCCACCTTGCTGAAAAGTGATTCACAGACTCAAAGCAAAGTAGCTGTAGTAGAGCCCATGAGGACTATTCAGGAATTCTGTAAAATCAATTCCTTGAGTTCTTTTTATGAGTGTGCTATGGTTTGAATGTCTGTTCCCTCCAAAATGCATGCTGGGAGGTGCAGCCTCATGGGAAGTGTCTAGGTCATCTGCCCCCATGACTGGATTAATGCCACTGTCTCAGGAGTGTGAGCATGGAGCCTTCAGGATCTGTCACTGTCTGCCTCTCACCATGTCATGCCTCCCACCTTGGCAGGAGCAAACAAGGCCCTCGTCAGACATGGCTCTTGATTTTGGACTTCTCGGTTTCAAGAAATTAACTTTTTTTTCTTTATACATTACCCAATCCATGGTATTCTGTTATAGCCCCAGAAAAGGAACACAGACAAGTTGTAGAGTGTTATGTATTTCACTAGAGAAGTTAAAGGCAAACTAAATCTAGCAAGTGGTTCATTCCCAAACACCCAAAGTATAAAAGCAGACACAGGAAAATAAGCAAATAAAGAAATGCCCTTGTCAAAAAAAAAAAAAAAAAAAAAAAAAGCCAGCGCCACAGCTCACTAGGCTAATCCTCTGCCTGCGGTGCCGGTACCCCAGGTTCTAGTCCCGGTTGCTCCTCTTCCAGTCCAGCTCTCTGCTGTGGCCCGGGAAAGCAGTGGAGGATGGCCCAAGTGCTTGGGCCCTGCACCCCATGGGAGACCAGGAGAAGCACCTGGCTCCTGGCTTCAAATCGGCACAATGCGCCGGCTGTGGCGGCCATTTGGGGGGGGGGGGGGATGAACCAACGGAAGGAAGACCTTTCTCTCTCTCTCTCACTGTCTAATTCTGCCTGTCAAAAAAGAAAGAAAGAAAGGAAGAAAGGAAGAAAGGAAGAAAGAAAGAAAGACCCATTCTTCACTGGCCAGCAAGGAACCCAGTCCACTCACCTGCTTGCCTTTGGGTGTCAGATTTAGCATCCCATACACCACAACACTGCTCTCGGTGGACAAGACCACTCCGTTGTAACACTGACACTATGAAAAGATCACAATTCAAATTCAGCTATTCACATTGACGTTAAATGATTCTTACACACAAAAATCTAAGGGCATTTCCACAAATAAGTTACCTGGTCATACTAGCTAAAGAAAAACCAAGTCTGCTGTTGATGTTTAATGTTAAGAATCGTCCCTGTGAGTGATATATTTCTCCACAGCAGATATATAAACATTTACACACTTTATATACATATGCATGCATAAATGATGAGAGCCCATGTCACCTAAAAATACGGACAGTTCAATTTTTTTTAATACAGATCCTTTCTACACTACAGTGTTCAATACGCACAGAAGTTATCAGAAGAAAAGTGCTGGGGGAACTCGACAATGGAGGGATAAGGCTGTCAACACTGGGCCCCGCTAATCCTACAGTAAGACAACCACATGGCTCTGGATGTGATGCAGTCAGAAGAACACAGCTTTGCCTATGAAGCTGTTGCTTTCAAAACCCAAAAAAGGGGCCAGCACTGTGGTATGGCAGGTAGAGAGACCCGGCTGCTCCACTTCCGATCCAGCTCTCTGCTATGGCCTGGGAAAGCAGTAGAAGATGGCCTAAATCCCAGCTCTCTGCTGTGGCCCGGGAGTGCAGTGGAGGATGGCCCAAGTCCTTGGGCCCTGCACCCCATGGGAGACCAGAATAAGCACCTGGCTCCTGTCTTCGGATCAGCGCGGTGGGCCGGCCGCAGCGTGCCGGCCACGGCGGCCATTGGAGGGTGAACCACAGGCAAAAAGGAAGTCCTTTATCTCTGTCTCTCTCTCTCTCACTATCCACTCTGCCTGTCCAAAAAAAAAAAAAAAAAAAAGGAAGATGGCCTAAATCCTTGGGCCTCTGCACCCGCTATGGGGGACCCTGAGGAAGCTCTTGGCTCCTGGCTTCGGATCCACACAGCTCTGGCTGTTGCAGCCATTTGGGGAATGAACCAGAGGATGGAAGACCTCTCTCTCTGCCTCTCCTTCTCTCTCCGCTTAACTCTTGACTTTAAATAAATCCTTAAAAAGATTTTAAAAACCCCAAACCAGATCTAATCCCAGTTCAAAAGAAAATACAGAAAAGAACATGTTAAATGACACCACAAGCATGCAATCAATCAAATCCAGAATGGCCATTTTTTTTCCCCCAACAAATGAACACCAAGGGTAAGGGAGGAAGAAGCAATGTAACAGATAAAAAACTTGAGAGCAATGGCAACTAAGGTAGCAGGATTTTATCTGGCTCCTCATTCAAACCAATCCGCTGTAAAAAGGCACTGAGAATTAACCGGGGGAATCTGACTGGCTATTGGACAACACTTAGGTGTTGGGCTAATCTGGGGTGGGAGTGATGATGGTAGTTCACCATCCCAGACGTGCATATGCAAGTATAAGAATACAGTAATGTAAGGAGGGGAGCAGAGGGAGGGACCAGTACACCAGGACTACTAAGCTGTATGCTGGTGCTGATTACTGAAGCCTGGTGATGGGCACATGAGGATTCCATTATGCTCTATTTTTTATGTGTTGGAAAATTTTCCACAATAAAAGTTTCTCCTCCCAGCTTTATTATTGTATAATTCACAATTAAAAATTACACATACCTACAATGCATGACATTTTCATAATAAAGGTTTAAAAAGTTTATATAGAGCTTAAAATTCTCAAAACTAACAATAAGAGAACCTAGTGAAAAACTTTCAGTTGTAAGTGAAACAAAATACTTACCAACTCATCCGACAAGACACACTGAAGATAACCTGTACCATCCCGTAACACCAGAAACATTAGATTCTTTCCTAAAAATGGGAACAGAAATTTCGCCAGAGTGTTCAAGGGACTTACAGAGTACTTTTCATGATTTAATTGTAGACAGAGGAAACTCCAAGGTTAAACGTTAAACATTCAAAACTCCCACGTGACCCTCTTCCTTCCAATGGCCTTATTAACCTTTCAATAGTTGTGTTCTCATTTAAGGACAAATTTAGTATATATATATATATCACTGTATCCTTTAAAAAGCCAGCATACGCATACACACACACACACACACACACACACACTACCCTTAAGTGATTTTTTAAAATGTTTTCTTCATCTAACACCAGGAATATTTAAAATTAAAAGAAAAGCTATACCATTCACCTTGCCTCCGCAGCCGATGGACCCAACCAAACACCTTCACTCTTTGACCTCTATAGCCTTCTAATGCATCAATCTTCACCTGTCAAAATAAGTAATATTTGACCAATTAATTATGTCCTATATCATTCACCAGCATTTTCACAAACACTAGGTAGACTGCAGTAAAGTGTTAAAAATTACAAAGGATGCAAAATTAGAAGCAATCACTCTACTGTGGGTCGGAATCAAATACATTTCACCATATTCGAACGGTTTAACAAAATCCAAGTCAGGGCCTGCGCTGAGGCATGGTGGGTAAAGCTACGGTCTGTAGTGCTGGCATCGCATGTGGGCGCCACTGAGTCACAGCTGCTCCACTTCTGATCCAGCTCTCTGCTGTGGCCTGGGAAAGCAGTGGAAGACGGTCCAAATCCTTGGGCCCCTGCACCAGCGTGAGAAACCTGAAGAGCTCCAGGCCCCTGGCTTCAAACAGACCCAGCTCCAGCCAGCACGGCCATTTAGGAAGTGAACCAGTGGATAGAAGACATCTCTCTCTCTTTCAAAAAAATTAAAACAAACAAACAAACAAAAAAACAAATACAAGTCTTCTTTTCTTAGAGCAAAACTGGCAATGAGAAAAACCCAGAAGAATCTCATATACCACTATATAAAATCAATTTATAAATGAATTCAATGGGTCACTAGTAGGGCACCTGCTTCCCCCAGAAGTGACAATCCAAGTCTACACCGAGCCTCTGATGACCCACAGTTCCTCCATACACTCTAGGACTTGGACAGGAACAAAGATCAGCGCTTCGTCTGGGGAGCGAATGGGAAAGGTGCTTAGAGACAGCGATGGTTAGGGCACTCAAAAACCCGGTTCCCTCACTAGGCAAGTGGGAAAGAATGACAACTCATCAGATGACATCCATTCACAACACGGCAATCTGTCTGGGTTCCAGAAAGAATAGGAGGAGGAAAAGGAAAGCCAATTTCAGAAGTTCTAAGTGCTTTTCATCTATTTAAACACTGGTGAAAATCACAGATCTCCCCCCCTTTACTGTACGGGAAGGAAATGGATCCGAGAGAGGAGAAAACTCCCTGAGCACCCACAAGCACCGCCAGGCCTGGCCCCCAGGCTTGGTAAAGCCTCATTCCTATCCCTTCTGCAAGGAAAGCAAAGGCAGCCAATGTAAAGGAACAAACCACGGGGCACGGCCTCCATACTCAGAAAAAAAGACTGACGGAGCCAAGCCCAGGACACGAGAGACGATTTCCGCACGTACACATGTCGGCTCTGGAAGACTTGGATCGTTCTTAATGGTAATCTTCTTTGCTTCTTCTAGGTTCTTTTCTCTTCTCAGATTGTCTTCTGCCTAGTTTTCAGGATACAGCAATGCATTAGCACGGTGTCCAGTGTTCCACCTCCAAAACGGTTCGCAGGGGCACATTCACAGCTCACCTCTTTCTTTTCCCGGGATTCACTCTTCATTTGTTCTCGATGCCACATTTTCTTAATGTTCTTCATCTGTGTTTTGGAGATAACATCCCACCTCTAGAGAGACAGAGACATCAAACTTTTTCAAGATCTCTATGCCTTGATGAAAATTTGTTAACAAAATAAAATTCAGTCAAATTTCTGGTTCACCCTACCTCATTTTCTTTCTGCGAATCCACATAAATGGTAGGAAAAGGTTCTTTCCCTACTGTCAGCAAAGCCTTGGGTAGGGGGGAGGGAGAGAGAAAAGAGAAATTTAACTTTGCACAATACTTAAAAATGAAAAATCAATTATGAGGCACCTTCAACAATCTAGAACACAGTCAAGAGCCAAGAAGAAAACAATAGAGGCCCTAACAGCCAAAGTCAATGTTGAAAGAGTGGCTGAACCTACCAAGAAACGCTTTGCTCTGTCAAGAGTGCGTGGGGAACCTTTTTTCCACCAAGGGCCATTTCAATATTTATAATAACATTCACGGGCCATACAAAACCACCAACTTAAAAGTTGGCCTGCTACAGATTTATTGAATCTGGAGTCCCGCCTGCAGGTTGCCTCAACAGGAACACACAAATCAGTTTCCAGGGCCTCGTGGGCCGAACGTTTCCCACCCCTGCTAGAACCCTTCCAGTGTTTCCAGCAAGTTCCAACCCACAGCATACCCACACTGACAACAGAAGAGACGGCTAACGGCAAATGCTCACTGTCCGGAGACAACACCTAAATCAGGGAAGTGTCTAAAATACTTGTGATCCTCTTTCAACAAAATAGTGGTCAAGTGCATAAAAGCCTAGGCTTCATTTAACTTGTAAAATTCTCACATGCAAATATTTCTTTTCACCAATTCTGGGACACTTCCAGCATTATTTCTATATCATATCATTTCTTAATTTAAAGCTTGTGTTCCTTTTTTACAAAGTTAGTTGAGAGTGCATAAAAGATGAGTGTTTCATTAATTGCCTCCAATATTCTTGCAAAATTTCCATGAAATTATTAATTCAAACAAGAAATGCAAATGAATTATTATCCTGGCCCCAGGATCCAAAACCTAAAAAAAGGGACCTTTTCAAAAGGGCCATTAGTCCTAAGTCTATGAGTGCTACAGAGGAGGGAGACTGGCTCGTCTGCAAACACCTAAGCGAATTCACTGTTTCAACAATTCAACAGCACAAAGCGTCACGCACTGCCTAACAACATGTTGGCCACCAGAGGACAATGTGTACAACAGCAGTCCCCTAAGATTATACTGCCTAGTGACGCGTAGCTGTCTTCATTGGTGAGTGCACAACCACGTTCACACAGTAACAAGATCGTCAATGACACACTTTTCAGATCACAACCCTACTGTTAAGTGACGCATGCCTGTATTTGTATTTGCATTCAAAATTCATTTACTATGCAACAGCCTGTACTGATCCCTCCTTTTCTATTGCTGGAACTGAAAGAACCAAACTGTCACTGCCCAAATCAGAATGACATACTTCCACCCACAACCACATTCACCTGGGCCCAACACCACAGAAATGAAAGAGAGTTCCTTTTTAAGAATCAGAAAGCAAGGCCAGGGAGCAATGCAGCGGAAGTGCCTTTCCTTCAGGTCTTTTTGGTCTTGGGTGTAGGAGATGACAAAGGGAATGTCCTTGTTTGGAAAGTGACGCAATAAGACGCACACATTACACAGCCACTGGGGCTTTAAGGCCTACCACCTTCAGCAGTCGGCCTGCGGCAAATGGGGCTCCCCTGCCAAGTGCATGCAAAGCATGACGGGGTGCCACGGCTAAGAGACTGAAGACTACCAGGACTGCTCGGTGAGGCACCTGGACGCCGCACGCTGCAGACTCAGGCACAGATTCCACGAAGGAACAGCACCTGACCCAGGATGACAGCTCTTGTGGCACCCAGTTCACACATCCTGAGAATTTCAACAATAAATCACACAATGTATGTTCTGGTTTTAAAATACTAAAAAAGAAAGCAAGGCCCAGGGCCAAAGCTGTGGCAAAATGGGTAAAACCACCACCTGCAGCACTGGCATCCCATATGGGCACCTGTTTGAGTCCCTGACTGCTCCACTGTCCAACCAGCTCCCCACCAATGCGCCTGAGAAAGCAGCGGAAGACAGCCCAAGTCCCTGGGCCCCTGCCACCCACACTGGAGACATCCTGTGTGAAGCTCCTGGCTCCTGGCTCCAGCCTGGCCCCGCCCCAGTCCTTGTGACCATTTGGGGAGCAAACCAGTGATTGGAAGATCTCTCCATCTCTCCTCTAACTCTGCCTTTCAAATAAATAATTCTTTTTATTCATATGGTATGACCCAATAGAGGAGTGAGTGTGCCAGGTTAGAAAGACTGACAAGAGCTAAATTAATGTCACAACAGGTGGGCAGGCCAGGCCTGGATGTGTAGAAACAGCAGTGTCAGTGCCCTGCTTTCCCTAGAATTGTCCAAGGAGAGAACTTCCAATCATCTTCCCATGTGGCCGCTGTAGCCATTCTGGTTTAATTGGCGAGTCCACGGCTACTTAAGGATGCCTGGGCCACACCTTAACCTGACGCAGTTAGCCATGCAGCACCTCTACGGTGAGGCCCTGTGCTCGAAGAACCAACCCCTTTGCAACTCTACTTGGCTTTCCACACCAGTGTGCTTCCCGGCATTGTGCTGAACTCACGTGCGAACTCCAGGCCCTGAGAAACGCGGCCTACTCATCAGCTGCACGCTCCGGGGTCACGTGCCTGCTCGGGCCCACAGGCACGCTTCGGTGTGCCGATACTCATCAGACCCCTGAGGCTCCAGGCTCAGGACCACACTGTGGGCTGCGGTCAAGTCACCAGTAGGCCTGGTAGGAGTCACCGGGCCATCAGCTCCGTGCGACTGAAAAGGTGATTTGTGTTCTTACAGAAACTGAAAAACTGGCAAATTGATGTACCAGAGCAAGACATCCCAAGATTCCGCACCTCGTTTAAATGTTCACACAGAGCAGACTTTGGTCAGCTCATGGCAACCTTAAGGCTACAAATCTGCATTCGTTCCTAACTTCCCCTTTTCCGAAAAGTGCTCTTCAAAGCCTTGTGCTTGAAATAAAATTCTGACCGGCTACAGAGGACTGACGCGAGCCATTAGTAAGCAGAGGGTCTGTTTGCTCAGAAGAGACACTACCTTTAGGCCTGTTTTAAACGGTTTCTCCTTGGTTCCATCTCCTGTGGCATCGTTGCCCTCTCGGTCGGAGACATACAGCTCTGCTGTTTCACAAAACGAGAATAAGTTACTCGTCAGTCACCTTATATACAACTACTTGGCCCATTTTTTAACCTTGGTAAACAGAACGTGCATTAAAAAAAAAAAATCACCAGAGTTCAAAACAAACCGGCATCACCCCCGTGTTCCCACTGCCCTATTCCAGGGACACTCCTCTCCTAAAGACAC